>NC_133658.1:911223626-911474373 GCF_037893015.1 Macrotis lagotis
CTCATTTAATTTGTACTTTTGAGATTGGCACCTTAGAAATTTATGTCAGTGAGTTCATAGGTGTATCATTCTCTATCCAGTACAACTAAATGTTTCAATAACATAAAATTGTAGACTTTTTATATGTGAAATTATCATTGATATCCATATGACTGTCAACTCTTATAGAGTTGTTTGAAAGAAAAACTTGGCCTTAGCTGTGTTTGATGGGGCTATTCTAAAAGTCTATGTAGGGAGAGAGAAAAAGGAGGAATTATTTCAGGCAAGTAAGCCATGAAAAGAAGAAACGGTAACAGAAGAAGCAAATGGGGAGGGAGTAAGCTGGTTATTCCAGGAGCCTTACTGCCCTTAGGAAATGTGTTAAAGAAGGAACAACATATTAAGAAAGGTATAAAAAATCTTCTCAATCCAGAAAGAAATAAGAGAGCAAAGGCACAGGTTAGGAATGGGAGAAGATGATAGAGGTTCTTTAGAAGAATGGATAGGTTATAGAGTAAAAGGGCAAGATAGAAGTAAGATGTAAAGCACAGAGGGGAAGTTATGTGGAACAGTGGATACTGGCCTTGGAGTCAGAAAGACCTGAGTTCAAATCTGTACTCAGACACTTACTAATTACCTAGCTGTGTCACTTTGGAGAAGTCACTTAACCCCATTGACTTGCCAAAAAAAAAAAAGAAGAAAGAAAAGAAAGAAAGAAGTCACAGGACTGAGGAGGAACAGGGTAGATGAGGAAAAATAGGAAGGAGTGAGTTAAATAAGCAATAACTTAGAATGTGAATAGGCTTAATTTACCCCTAAAATAGTAATGAATAGCAGAGGATACATTTAGAAAACAAAAATAAAAATGAGATACACACAAAGATAAAGGGCTTGAGCGGGCTGTGTCTCATAAAAAATCCATATTAATCATGATCTCAGACAATATTAAAACTAAAATAAGTTTAATTAATAGAGAAAAATATGGAAACCAAACTAAATGAATCCATGCCATTTAAGATTGTTTTAGAATATTTGAAATAACTGGAGTACATAAAATACCTGAGAGTATGCCTGCCACACAGATGAAGGAATTACATGAACATAAATATAAAACCTTTAACCTACAATAAAGTCAGATTTTTTTAAAAAAAATTAAAGATTCATGGATAGGTAACACTAATATAAAAATGTCAATTTTACTAAGTTAATCTATTTATTGAATGCTGTACCTGTTAAATTACTAAAAAATGATATCTTACTGAGTTAGAAAAAATAATGAAAAAGTTCTGATAGAAGAAAAAAAGGTCAGAAATTTCAAGGAAATCAGGTACAAAAGAGATAATGAAAGGAAATTTGTCAGTATCCCAATTTAAGATCGATTATAAATATATATATATATATATATATAGAGAGAGAGAGAGAGAGAGAGAGATCATTATTGAACTGTAAAATGTAAATTTTCATTAAGTTAAGCTTTTCTTGTATCACACAACTCCACATATTTCTCCACAATAAGAATTGTTTACACTCTGAATACTCTAAGACAGAGGGTCTGATGGAACTGCAAAATTCCTAAATGCAACCTCCATCAGATTAAAGCTTAATTAGGACATGTTTAGGATAAAAAGAAAAAATACAATATAGCATTGTTAATGTATATTTATAATTTTCTTAGCAAACAATGCACACAGAATGATCTGTCTCAATTGGAAATCACTGGCCTATGACTCCAGAAACCATAACACAATTAGAATATGATGAATAAAGAATGAAGAAGAATAATCCCTTGTTTCTTAAATATTTGCTCAACACCTCTTCCCCCACTAAGTCCAACACTATGGTAGATTTAGAAAACAGAACTCAATTGCTTATCCTTTTGGAATCTGTTCTGGAATTGTATATTTATTGTCTGTATTTGACTGTCAACACCATTTCTATACCTGACCCCATTCTATCTTTTTGCTACCTTTTACTACTCCCCTATTATTACCTATCTTTAGGCTCCAACTTGATAGATTCAATTGACCACAAATTCCTACTTCTCTGATCAACAAGATTGTCCAATGCAACTCTATGTTGAATATTGTCTCTCTTGTTTGTATGGCTTAGCCAGCCAGCAAGTCCAGGATACAAGCTGTATAATGGGTAACTGTTTCCACTACAGCTTAGAATCTAATCATGATATAAACTGGGGTTCCATAGCCCAAATCCAATCCTGGGCCCAGGAAGCAGGCCCATAAGACTGGATAACAACTCCCTGACCAAACCTTGGCAGATGAGTATATGCAGTGGTTAGTACAATTTTCTTTACCCTAAAGCATCCTGAAGGGATCCAGGTATCATCTTACATCTCACATGAGTCACAGTCCACCTATCTCTTTAAGTTGTACAGTTCAGATTATATGTACCGTGCTTCTATACATAAGTCCACAACCATTTGCTACTCCCCAGGGAAATATCCTGGCCAGACTGGGATAGACACTAATCACCAGAACTGATTCAGCCATATTCCACAAGAGTTTCTCTCCTCTGGACCAGAATCCTGTGTCACAGTGAACCTCTGACCAGGAACTGAGAATCTAGGTTGGACCCAGGGGGACTGGAACCCTAGGACAAGTCTCAAAATGTGGACCACAAGTGCAACAGTTCACCTCACCAAAACTCTGGACAATGACTTATGTCAGTTAGACTCTCCTCCCACCATTAATAATGCTCCATTGTCGAAATCAGAGATAGGACTCTCCCTAGGTACAGACTCAGGTAGGATAGAATCATGACACCCAATAATCACTCTCCTTTTCTCCCAATAAAGAACCTCATCACCCTGAATCGCCTCCTCCTTTCCATAAGGAGAGGGGAAAATTAGAGGTGTCACACTTACAGAATCAAGGGGAAGTTACAGGTACAGATCCCCTGACTACACAGAGTGTACATAGACCAGAGATGGCAGAGATGAACTGATCCAGTGTCTCTCCGTCTCTCTTCTCTTCTCCCCTCCAGACCTCCAATGTCCTTCAGCATCTTCTAAATCTGTTCCATAATGTCCTCTCCAGCTCAGGTGACTTGTTGAGGCCTTGTCTTTTGGTAAGGAAACTACTTAACATTTTAGGCAGTTCAAACCACATGTTTTCATTATAAGACAATGAGATTCTGGAGCTTATTACAATTTACATTTTGCCTTACTCATTGTCCTACTGACCCAATATTCTTCAACACAATCAACTTCCATAGGTGATTTTTAACATGAATAAACTCCACTGAGAATCACCACATTAACCTTTTTGCTGATCATCATGGTATCTGACATAAAAAGTGAACATTGATTTAAAGGCACATGATCTAAAAATAGTTATTTTACCTAATTAGAATTTCAAGAGAGTCTAATTCACTAAATTATAATGATTGTCTTAATGGGTTGCCAATTACTTAAAAACTCTGAGTGTCCTTCCTGGGTCCTTGCTCAAACCAGGAATTCTAACTCTGACTAGTCCTGTAGCCTCATTTCTCATCTCTCACTCAAGGCCTCTGAACTCCAGACCTGCATGCTTTTGTCTGAAATCATATGCACTCTATCTCTATATAAAGATGGTTTATCAGAATCCCCTTGACTAGAGACTCCTACTTCTAGCCTGTTGCATTTTCTAACAAATTAACACCTTCTTTGGCCAGAAGATTTTCAATCATCTCCAAATTCTCACATAACAATTAAGCTAAATATGGTCACTGAAAAATTTCAAATAGTCATTCTTGTGCTTATCTTTACCATATTACATAGATGTTTTTAACTTCAAAGCAAGTAACCACAGCTTTGGAATATATATATATATATATATATATATATATATATATATATACATACATATATATATACATATATATGTATATATATGTATATGTATATATAGTCTGTTTCCATATTTAATTGAAAATTTCTATACATAAATTTGTCTAACTACCAGCCATCCTTAACATATGAATTATTATTTTCATTGTTCTTTCAAACCATTAGAACAAGATGACTTTAAATTTCCCAACACCTGTTATTAGTTCCAATATAAAAAACAGAAGTAAGAATACTAGATTAATTTCTAGAATGTACCAAATGATCTTTCCATTATTCACATCATAGAGGAACCCACAGATCTAACCCAAAAGGGTCATAATTTTTTATATTTTCCTCATTATCTCTTCAAAGCAATCAAATTCTAATTCTAGGCTTTAACATTACAGTATTTTAACAACTAATATATTCACAAGAGGTAACAAAATATTATAAATATAATCTCACTGCTCTTATGAAAGACTTTCACATAAGGTGATAAATACATCTTACTCATCAATAAGTTACCTTACAGGGGGACCACACAATTGCTATTTGTTCAGTTATCAGTCAATTGTACCTAGATGCTCCAAGAATCTAATCTTGTATATATGATACATTTAACACCCCAATGTAATTCTTATTTATGACATAGTTAATCCAATGGCAAAGGATAAGTCATTAGATGAAACTTCAGTTCATTTAGTTAGCTATCGACGAGACAACTAAATTTCCCAACAGTTTCGTTCTATATAAAAAATTTTAAGAGTACCTAGTATAGAGAATCCAGCTCTCACATTCCAAAAACTCTATCCAACATAAAAATACAATTGTTATCGTTATTAGGCTTAACATTAAAACGAATTAGAGATTTTCCCAAAAGAAATCAATAAACATCCATGATAACATAATTATGTGTTTTTCTTCTTAGTAACACAATACCACTTTCCTTTAGCCCAAATGTGTTACCATAGTTTAACATCCCAAACCACTTTAACAATCTAAGTCATTTCATTCTTCCCATTCTACATAAATTTTGTCAGAATGCACCAACATTAATTCCCCTCTTTTAAAACCCTGAAAGTGATTCTCAACAAACTAGTTCAGAAAGGGGTCAACTTTAAAAACAGTAGGAGTCAGCACTTTTAAGCTACCTGGCTAGAGCAGAGGCATTCATTCAGCATGATTTCCTTTCAATAAATGTGATTCCTAATCCCTCATTTTATATCTTCTTCCTTTTCTAAACACATATGACTACTGTGGTGGGGTGAAGGCTTTTAAAGCTTAAGCACTTTATATCCTTTATATCCTTTATATCCCTACCCCACCCCCAGTTGGTCCGCATAAGCTTTGCCCACCCTATTCATTCCTATAATGAGCAAAAACAGCTACCTCCTAGAGCATGGGCCAAGGAGAAGGTCAAGACCCTAGGTTAACTTAGAAGTAGGTGGGACAGACCTGACCAAATCTCAGTTTTTTATCAGGTTGAGGCTAAATCTTTTTGTCTTTAATACAAGATTGGCAACATTATAGGCAGACCCCAGTCTTTGTAATATAAATGAACAATTCTCCCTTCACCTTCTTGTGGAACCCAATACACCCATATTCCTCCCACAGTATAAGAGTATAGATAATGTTAGAAAGAAAAGTTAAAGGAGAAAGGGAAATGAAAACACCAGGGTTGATGGGAAAAAAGTGCTGATAAGGTGGGTTCAGGGGAAAGGTAAGAGAAAAGTATAAATAAGAAAGAAAGCATGTAGGGAAATATAGCATTAATAATCTTGACTGTAAATGTGAATGGAGTGAATTCTTCCATACACAGAAGCAGATGTCAGGGTGGATTAAAAACCCAAATGTTATGATATTATGGTTATTAGAAATAAAATTCAAATATGAAGAGACAGACAGGGTAAAGGTTGCAGAATATATTATGCTTTGACAAAAGCAAAAAAAATCAATGGAAGCAATCTTGGTCATGGACAAAGCAAAATTAAAAATAGATCTCATTAAAAGGGTAGAAAAGAAATTATATCTACTTAAAAGGCTGTCTAGTTTTTTTTAATTAGAATGGATAGTATATTTTGTCCAAGCTATCTTTTGAAATGATCATATGACTTCTCTTTTGTCAATGATATGGTCAATTATGCAGATTGTTTTCCTAATATTGAACCAATGCTACATTCCTATTGTAAATCCAACCAGATCATAATGTACTGGCCTAATAACTTAATGTACTGCTAATATTTTACTTAAAATTTTTGCAATAATATTCTTTAAACAAATGGTTCTACAATTTTCTTTATCTGTTTTGACTCTTCCTGGTTTAGGTATCTGAACCATTTTGGTATGAAAGAAACAATTGGTTCGAACTAGCCCAAAAGAGGACAAGCTTAGAATTCTCTATGGCTCTAAAGTTGGAATCTAGATCTAATAGAATTCAAGACATGGGAAAACTGCAGGAGGAATCCTCGGTGTTAGAAGCCGGAGTGTTTGGTCCTTGTCCTTCTTTAACAAAGAAGACCAAAATGGCATCACTATGTTTGAGACAAATTATTGCATGTCCCCATGTAGCTAATCAGACCACTATGACATCAGAACATTCTACCATGGGTGCACAAACAGTCCATGTGAACACCTAGGGTGGGTACTCTAGATATATATAAGTCATGTTTCCTTTAAGCTACCTGCAATCCTCCCTTCCTCATAGAGTGCAGCCCCCTCACTGATGAGGGCACACCATGCTGGCCAGTATATCCCATGTTGAACAATCAATTCTAAAATTCATCAGTGAGACCTTCAGGGAGTCTCAGTATCACTTCTTCTGATCCCCTTTTAAGTGCTTGCCCTGTGTGAGTTCTCCATAAAATAGTTTTTTGGCAAACGTACATCTGGCATTCTAACATCGTACCCATCTAACATCCAGCCCGTCATAGTTGCACTTACTGTAGTAATGTTGGAATACCACACAGTTTAGCTCCAGAAAGGACCTCAGGTGATCTTCAGAATCTGCCCAGGACAATTGAAATGGAAGCCATTCAGTTTCCTGACTTGGTGCTGGTAGACTGTCCAGGCTTCACAAGCATATAACAAGGAGGTCAGCCCAAGGACTCTGTAGACTTTCAGTATGTTAGTCCATCTAATATCTCTTTTCTCCCACATTTTCTTTCAGAGCCTCACAAATACTGAATAAGCTCTGCCAATGGGAGTGGCAACCTCATTATCAATGTGTACCTCCTTGGAAAGGGCACAGACAATGTAAGGGAACTTGTTCACATTACTCAAAGCATCTCCATTTGCAGTAATCAATGGTTCCACATATGGATGGTGTGGTGCTGATTAATGGAGCACCTGTACTTTCTTGTGTGCATTAGCCCAAGCAGCAGAAAATGGATATATATTTTGTTGCATCTCAGCTCCAGAGGAAGCACTGAGGCACAATCATCTGCAAACCGAGGAACATGAACCAAAACTCCTACTTCAGTCTTGTCAGGTAGCCTTTTCAAGTTGAAGAATTTGCCACCAGTGCAGTAGCTGACTTTGAGACTATGTTCAACCTCAGTGAAGGCATTTGCTAATATGGCTATAAAAATCATGCTAAAAAGTATGGGAGCAATGGAACATTATTGTACTACATTGCTGACTGGGGAAATCTCTAGCGCATCATCCACTATCCAGAACCCAGGAAAGCATGCCATCATGGAACTGACATAGAAGACTAATGAACTTCTCCAGGCAAGCAAATTTTGACAGAATTTTCCATAAAATCTTCATAACTGATAGAATCAAAGACCTTGGTCAGATTTACAAATGTTGTATGCAGACCTCTGTTCTGTTCCTGGCATGTTTCCTGCAATTGTTGGGCAGCAAACAATATATCGACTGTTCCTTGATGCTTTATGCAGCCAGATCTGCACTCAGGGAGGTGACCAACTTCCAGGTGAAAGATCAGCCTACTGAGAAGACTCTAGCAAGAATCTTACTGGCAAGAATCTTGGGGCAGCTAGGTGACAGAGCAGGTGACATAGGTCCTATTACCTAGCTGCTTGATCTTGTACAAGTCACTTAATCACATTGCATTTTAAAAACAAAATGGAAAAATGAAGAAAAAAAGAGGAGATGCAGTATATGTTAAAGGAAAAGAAAGGAGACAAATGTCAATTGATTATAGAGAAGAAAAGGGAAAATAAAGATATAAGAATACAGGAAAGGTAGGAATGGTTAAAGCATCAAAGGACTGAAAAAAATATAGAAAATAGGTGATAGGAATACATTAGATTTCATAGAATCTTCATTATGGGTAGGTGCCATGGTTGAATCCCTAATTTAATATAATTAAATCAAAAAATGAGTGGAGGATGAATTGGTGGCCAAGAAGACTTTTCGAAGGAGAGCTAATCAGCATGCTATTTCAATATTCTTAATGTGAGATTTTTAGGTCAGACAGAAAGGTTTTGGAAGTGTCAGTTGAAATAGGGGTGATAGGAGAAATGTCCAAAGGGAAGTAAGAGGGGAATTGGTAGCAGATTGGATTGAAGAGTGAAAGTGAGGATTTAGTGAAAGAACTGAAGATTCTAGCCAAGGTGATATAAAGTTAGTACCTAACCATTTCTTGCACTGGGACTGTGGTGGGATATATTTTCATTGGAAGCTTGTTTCAACTCTTAAAACATTTTGAAGATCTTCCTGTTTCTAAGGAATCAGGCTACATGCTCAGGATTCTTGGGGGGAAAAATGAGAAACAGTCTCTAAACTGAAGGAACATCTTTAATAACTCAGATAAAAGAGAATCTGGACAGAGAATAAAAGAAAATGAGAAAAGATTGTTCTGATTAGTAATTCAGATTGCAACATGACTTTCAAACATATATTCATCTTATCCTCACAACAAACTTTTGTTGTCATTCTCATTTTACAGATGATGGAATCAACAATGTTGAAAAGAAAACATTGAGGTGACTGACAGCAAGATATTTTTATAAATTATCTAAGATGATATATGAACATAAGTCATCCTGGTTCATTGTCAAACACTCTATATACTCCCATTAAAGCCTCCTAATTTTCTGGGATGTGGCTAAAACAGTTCTCAGAATGTATTTTTTTTTAATCTTAAAAGAAGTATTTCATGAAAATGAAAGCGCCAAAAGCAATTCATCAAGGTGAAAGTTGACGAGTGAAAAAAAGATGTCTTATGCTAAGAAAGGTGCAAGGCGTAATGATTCTTCTCTTTCATAGTATTGTTTTTTTTAAATAAATATATTTATTCATTTATTTGCCAATTTTGATAGCATTTACGTTGAAATGCCTACTGTTGGGGAATGTCCTAGAATGACCAATCACTATGGTCTTTCTAATTGTGGTTCTGTGTTTATGGACTTCAAAAACATAAAAATTTTCTTTTAAAAGAAATGAAAATATTGGCTGAGAAGATAGCAATGTACAGACCATCAACCTGTTTTGTAAGGAAATCAAATCCAATAGACAAAAAGAATTTTTTTTTCAGAAAGTGGAAATGGAGAATGGAAATGAACATATTGTTTCCTCTGAGTTATTTCAGAATTAATGCTCAATGAAAGTTTTATGAAACGATAGAAAATTCTTCAAATGAAGTTTAATCTTTGCAAACTGATGAGTATGACTTGATCAACTATAATAGACTCAGCTCCTTTCATTAATAGAAAAGTCAAGGACAATTCTGAAAGACCTGTGATAGAAAATGACATTTACATCTGGAGGAAAAAAGTATGAATTCTGAGTGCAGAAGAAAGCATGCAATTTTTTCATGTTTACAAAATTGTTTCTTTGCTTTTTCCTTCTTATAGTTGCCCCCCCCAATTTATTCTGATTCTTCTTCACAGTTGGACTATTATGGAAATATGGTTAAAATGACTATATGTATGTATTAGCTATAACAGGATTTGTGCTTTCCTATGGAGTGTGGAACGAAGGGTGGGAGGAAGAAAACTTTATGAAAATGAATGCTGAAAATCACCTTTCCATATCATTTGAAATATAAATAAAAATTAAAGCTTAGAAAAAAGAAATCTTTTGTAGAGTATGAACCTAGATCTCTGTACCCATTCTATAGTTTTTGTCAGATTCTTTTCCCTATAATTACTCATAATGATTTTTATTGTGAATATTATTAGTCAAATTCTACTCCCAATGTGTGGGAAAATATTCCTCAGATGATAACAATGCCAGCTCAGAAGAAGAAAACAGTGAAAAATTACCTACATAGGAAGCCTCAAAAAAATCAATGAATTGGACTCAAATTCAAAATCTCATAGAAGAGATTAAAAAAGAATTTAAAAACTAAAGAAGAAGGGTAGCTAAGAGTTGAAGCAGATAGAGCATCAGCCCTGGAGTCAAATCTATACTCACACAATAAATAATGACATAGCTGTGTGACATTAGGCAAGTCATTTAACCCCACTGTCTTACAAAAAAAAAAAAAAAAGAAAAATCAAAGAGAGGAAGAAGAAAAATGGGGGGAAAAGAATTGAGAGTTATGGAGGAAAATTATGAAAAATTGAGCAAAGAAATCACCTCCTATAAAAGCAAAAAAATGACAAACTGGAAAAAGAATGTAACTCTTCAAAAAATAAAATTGACCATCTGGAAAAGAAATGCAACTCATCTAAAACTCGAATCAATCAGGAAAATGGGTGCAGCTCATTTAAAACTCAAGATCAACCAATAGGAAAGGGAATGAAACTCTGTAAAAAGAAAGCACAAAAGATAACTGAAGAATATAAAATTTTTAAAATTAGAAATGGGCAATTAAAAATCAATGAATCTGAGACATTAAGATTCCATCAAACAAAGTAAAAAGGCTGAAAAATTGTAGATAATGTAAAGTGCATTTTAGGAAAAACAAAGGACCTGGAATATAAATCCAGTAGAGATAATTACAAATTATTGGATTACCACAAAAGCTTAGATCAATGAAAGAGCCTAGAAATTATCTTTCAGGAAATTACCTGGGAAAACTGTCTAAATCTGCCCACACAGGAAGTCAAAAATAGAAATTGATAGAACTCCTCCTAAAAGAAACCCCAGGACAAAAACTTCATAGACTATCATAGCCAGATTACAGAATTAACAGATAAAGGAGGAAATACTGAAAACAGCAAAAAAAGAAGCAATTTAAATACAAAGGAATTAGAATCATACTTACAAAGAACTTGTCCAGCTTCAACACTGAGGGATTGGGGGACCTGGAATACCATAATTCAGAGGGCAAGGGACCTTGGATTTCAACTAAGAATTTATTAATCTGCAAAATTCAGCATATTATATTAGGAGGGAAAGATGGCAGTTCAATGAAACAGAGGACTGCGAAAATTTCCTGATAAAAAGAAGAGAACTGAACAGAGAATCCAATCTCAAAATACAAGGCTGAAGAGATAGGTAAAAGATAAACAGAAAGGGAAAATGTACCAAACAAATTTAAGTCAATAACATTAAATTGTATACAACCCTAAGGGAAGATATAGCACTTGTAACTCTTGAGAATTGTATTTCTCCTAGGATAATTAAAGGATTCAATATAGTTTAAGAGATTGGAGTTAGATATTGTTGGTTCTTGTCGTTTTCCATTGAAGAGGACTAAGATGACATCACTGTTTGAGACAAATAGCCCAGGTAAAATGTTGGGATGTTTGCTCTAAACTTAGGTGTCTCATGTTTTCTGTGACCTATTTTAATTTTGACTTGCTCATAGAGTTTAGCACTTTGTCTGATGAGGGCAACCTAGGGTGGGTGGTCCTGAGCCAGTGTTTTCCATAGCTTGGTGCTGGTTCTTGTCCAACATTACTGAAGAAGATCAAAATGGCATTACTGTGTTTGAGACAAATGACAGTGTCCAACTGTGGCTGATCAGCTCAATACAAACAACAGGTTGGGTACAAATAATACAAGTGAGTACCTAGGATGGCCACTCTAAAGTTACAAGTATCGTATTTCCTTTAAGTTGATTCAATTCTATCTTCCTCACAGAGTACAATCTCCTCACTGATGAGGGCATGCCACGCTGGCTGGTCTTGTGCCAGTGTTGCCCATGCAAATGAGCCTTCAATGAGAGCCTCAGGATGTCTTGGTATCACTTCTTCTGGCTACCTAATGAGTGCTTGCCCTGTGTGAGTTTTGCATAAAATAATCTTTTGGGAAAGCATATTTCTGGCATTCTAGCAAGGTGTTCAGTCCAGTGTAGTTGCACTGTCTGTAGCAGTGTTGGAATGTTAGGCAGTTTGGCTCAAGAAAGGAACTCAGTGTCTGGTATCTTCTCCTGCCAAGTGATCTTCAGAATCTTCCTAAGACAATTTAAATGGAAATAATTCAGTTTCCAGTTGGTAGATTGTCCAGGGTTCACAGACATATAGCAATGAAGTCAGCACAATGGCTCTGTAGACCTTCAATTTGGTGGTCAGTCTAATACTTCTTGTCTCCTACACTTTCTTTTGGAGGCTCCCAAATACTGAGATAGCTTGGGCAATGTGCATGTGTCAATCCCATTGTCAATGTGTACTTCCCTGGAAAAGAAAGGACACTGAAAAGGGAAGTGAATTTGTCCACAGGACTCAAAACTTCTCCATTTGCTGCCATCAATGCTTCTACATATGGATGGTGTGGTGCTGGCTGATGAAGCACCTGGGTTTGCTTGGTCTTAATTGTTAGACCTAAATTAGCAGTCCGTAACTCTCACTTTTGACTTCAAGAACTATAGCATGCACAGCTACAACACATCTTTGAATTGTTGGACAGACAGGTTAATGCTGGTTTAGGAAAACAGATATCTTAAATCAGTGGGAGAGTTAGGGATAGTGTCTACCCCAAGCATGTGAAGACTTCCCCTGGTAGAGTGGGAAAATAAGAATGGCCATGAAGGCAACTGAAGCACTTACAGCTTGGTTAGACATCAAAGAAAACAAGGGCAGCCACTACATCTCAAGCTTTCACAAATTATCTTGACTCTGTCCTGTCACTGAACTGTGATGACTCTGGAAGAGAGAGTGAAGTCAATGACTTTCTGCAACTCTGCCTCACTTAAATCCAATTCATGTATGAATGAAGATTTTACAGCTCATCATTTTTTGAAGCTCCTGTTGCTACAGGCAAGTGATGAAGCAGCAACAATCTTGGTTACAGGATTGTCTTCTCCGTGGAAGCAGCAGTGGATTTGCCAGCCTCCTGGGTGCCTGACCACCCCTTCAAGGATCACACTACCCACCTCTTAGTGTGAAGAAGGGACTTGCAAGGTGACCTAATAATCGACTGCTCAGAGGCAGCTAGGTTTCCCAATGGGTAGAGCACTGGCCCTGGAATCAGCAGAACCTGGGTTCAAACCCAGTCTCAGACATTTAATAATTACCTAGCTGAGTGACCTTGGGCAAGTCACTTAGCCCCATTGCCTTGCAAAAAACAAACAAAAAAGAAATGAGTGATAACACAACCCTGGTAAGATTAATGGTCAGATTTCTAGGTGGCAAGAGTCACCTTGTGGTTAAAAGATTAAAAAAAAGTGTACAAAATCTTCTTCAGAGATTATTCCACTCACACTTAGGGCATGGAATAGTCACACACTCATAAACAATACAAAATCTAGTCAACATAAAAGATGAACACATCTTGTGAGAGAATTCAGCAGGAATCACATCTAAATAGCAAGCTCATGTGAAACAAGGCTGACAAATAAAGGCCAGCTTATTGAAATCAGAACTGGATGCGTATTTTTTCTGGAGTGACCTCAGTGAAGAGAAGCGCCATGAAATGGGTTTAGGTTTTGCAATCAAGTCAAATAATGAACTTTTATGAATGAAAGGAAGATGACAATGGGATTATCATTTGCAAGAAAATGTCATTAAATCATCATCAGTACCTATATTTTACAAAACCCTGATAAGATCAAAGAAACATTTTATGAAGAATTGGAGCCTCATCATCAATGGACTAAAAGAGGAGAAGCTTATAATTCTCTATGGCTCTAAAGTTTGAATCTAAATTTAATGTTGACTTCTACTTTCAAGTTATAACGGAAGACATGGGAAAACAACAGAAGTACTCTGTCAGAGGATCGAGTGAATGGTTCTTGTCCTTTGTTATTATAGAAGACAAAAAGGACATTACTATGTGGGAGACAAATTAGAGTGTCCCACTATAAATGAGCAGACCTATACTAGCTCAGAATGAGCTACCACAAATAGTCCATGTGAACACTCGGGGTGGGCTATGCTAAACTTATGTCACATTTTCTTTGAACTACTTCAATTCTTCCTTCCCCCTAGAGTGCAGCACCGACACTGAAGAGAGTATACCATGCTGGGTGTTCCTATGCCAGTGTCGCCCATACTGTACACTCATTTCTAAAATTCTTTAATGAGACCTTCAGGGAGTTTCAGTATTGCTTCTTCAGACCTCTTATGAAGACTTGTCCTGTATGAGTGTTCCATAAACTAGTTTTTTGGGCAAGCACACATCTGGCATTCTAATAATGTGTCCAACCCATCATAGTTGCACTCTGTAGTAATGTTGGAAGGCTGCCAGTTTAGTTTGAGAAAGGACCCCAGGGTCTAGCATCTTCTCCTGCCAGGTAATCTTCAGAATCTTCCCAAGAAAATTTAAGTGAAAATGATACAGTTTCTTGACATGGCACTGGTAGACTGTTCAGGTTTCATAAGCATATAACAAGGAGGTCAGCCCAAGGACTCTGTAGACTTTCATTTTGTTAATCACTTTGTTTTTTTCTTTAATTATTTTCTTTTTAGAAAGATTTTTTTTGAGGTTTGCAATTTTTCCCCTATTCTTGCTTCCTTCCCCCACCCCCCACAGAAGGCAGTCTGTTAGTCTTTACATTATTTCTATGGTATACATTGATCTCAGCTGAATATGATGAGAGAGAAATCATATCCTTAGGAAGAAAAAGTATAAGAGACAGTAAAATTTCATAATAAGATAATAGGGTTTTTTCCTAAATTGAAGGTAATAGTCTTTGGTATTTGTTCATACTCCACAATTTTTTCTCTGGATACAGACAGTATTCTCTATTAGAGATAGCCCAAAATTGTCCCAGATTGTTGCACTGATGGAATGAGCAAGACCATCATGTTTGGTCATCACCCCCATGTTGCTGTTAGGGTGCACAACATTTTGCTGATTCTGCTCATCTTGCTCAGCATAAATTCAGGCAAATTCTTCCATGCTTCCCTGAATTCCAATCCCTCCTGATTTCTAACAAAACAAAAATGTTTCATGACATACGTATACCACATACATTAAGCCTTTCTCCAATTGAAGGACATTCACTTAATTTCCATATCTTTGCCACCACAAACAGGGATGCTAAGAATATTTTTGTACAAGTGATTTTCTTTATCCTTTTTCAAAGTCTCTTAAGTGTGTAGACCCAGTAATGGTATTGCTGAATCAAAGGGTATGCACATTTTTGTTGCCCTTTGGCCATAATTCCAAATTGCTCTCCCAAAAGGTTTTATGAGTTCACAGCTCCACCAACAATGTATTAATGACCCAGATTTCCCATGTCCCTTCCAACACTGCTCATAAATGTCCAATCTGAGAGGTGTGAGATGTTATCTCAGGCATGCTTTAATTTGCATTTCTCTAATAAGTAGAGATTTAGATCAATTTTTCATATCACTATGGATCGCTTTGATTTCCTCAGCTGTAAATTGCCTTTGCCTATCCTTTGACCATTTGGCAATTGATAAAAGGCTTTGTTTTTTGAAAATTTGACTCAGGTCTCTGTATATTTTAGAATGAGTCCTTTGTCAGAAATACTAGTTGTAAAATTTGTTTCCCAATTTACTACATTTCCTTTGATCTTGGTTACAGTGGTTTTGTCTGTGCAAAATCTTTTAAATTTAATGTAATCACAATTGTCTAGTTTGTTTTTAATGATGTTCTCCATCTCTTCCTTGGTCATAAACTGCTTCCCTTTCCATAGACCTGACAGGTAAACTACTCCTTGATCTTCTAGTTTGCTTATAATATTGGTTTTTATGTCTAAATCCTGTATCCATTTTGCTCTTAAAATTACTAAATTACTAAATTACAAATTACTAAAATCATTTCCTGTTATTGCACCTAGTCTATTTCATTGATCCACCACTCTATTTCTTAGCCAATACCAGACAGTTTTGGTGACTGATGCTTTATAATATAATTTTAGATCTGGTGAAGCTAAGCCACCTTCACTTGAACTTTTTTTCATTGAATCCATGGAAATTCTTGACTGTTTATTTTGCCATATAAATTTATTTACACCTTTTTCTAACTCCTTAAAGTAATTTTTTGGAATTTTGATTGGTAGGGCACTAAACAAGTAGGTTAGTTTTGGTAGAATTGTCATTTTCATTATGTTAGCTGGACCCATTCATGAACAGTTGATATTTGCCCAGTTATTTAAATCTGATTTTATTTGTGTGAGAAGTGTTTTGAAATTGTTTTGAAAAAGTTTTTGAGTCTACCTTGGCAGGTAGACTCCCAGGTATTTTATATTGTCTGAGATTACTTTTAAAGGGTTTTCTCTTTTTAGCTCTTTCTGCTGTATCTTGCTAGTCATATAGAGAAATGTTGAGGATTTATGTGAGTCTGCTGAAGCATAATAAATACTATTCCAATCCTTTATTTTAACTCTGTGTTTCTCTCATTATTTATTGTATTTCAAATAAGCAACATATTATCCTATTCTAATTTTTAATCCATTTGCTTATCTATTTCTCTTTTTATGGATAAATTCATCACACTCACATTCAAAAAGATGGTCACTTATGGTGTGATTTCCTTTATTTCACATTTTTTTCTCACCAACAGCCTTCTCACTTTCTCTGGGTACCCTATTCCCTCCTCATTTGCCTAATTTGCTTCTAATCACAATTTCCCTGATTGCCATCTTTCTTTTTAGAATTCTTCCCTCTTCCTCTCCACTTACCCTTCTATTCCTTAGACTACCTACCTTCCTAAGATCCCCTCTCATAAAATCTCTGCCCCCTCCTCCTATCTCTTTATACCATTGCAGAAGTGTATGTTATTCCCTGTAACCCAGGTCTGGTGAGAAACAAGTTCTGGCAGTATCAGTATTGCACCCCCACCTACTTCCACTATAACAGTTCTTAAATTCATGCCTTGTTTGCATGACACAGCTGCTTTTTAAAATTATCTAATCATAGCCAACTCACCTCTAAGCCTCAGTAATGATAACATTCTTAAGAGTACAGATAAAATACAGATAAAATTTCCAATATAAGAAATGAATTGTGGGACTTTATTGAGGCACTTAATTGCCTCATAATGTTTTATGTAATGATTCTCCTGGATCCTTTATGTCGAATTCTCCGTGGAGTTCTGATCTTTTTTTTTTCATGATCAATTGGAAATCTTTCAATTCATTGAATATTCATTATTTTCATTCAGAATTATACTGAACTTTGCTGGGTAGGTTATTCTTGGTTGCAAATTCAGCTGATTTGTTCTTTAAAAAATACTTTTTCTAGTTCAGTTTTTTGTTTTAATATAATGTCTGATAAATCTTCTATTAAGATTTTTTTCATATAATTTCTACTTCTTTGGGAACTTTAAAATCTGACTATGATTTTCCTATCAGTTTTCATCTTGGGATTCCTTTCAGGTGTTGATAAATGAATTTTTTCTGTTTCCATTTTAGCCTCTTATTCTAAATCTCCAGTGAAATTTTTATTAATATTTTCTTATAATATAATGTCTGGATTCTCTCTTTCTTTTGTGATACCTTTCAGGTAGTGCAGAAATTATTATATTGATCCATTCCCCACATTAGTTATTTTTAGAGTGATTTTATTTATTTTTAATTTTACAATTTCCCCCCAATCTTGCTTCCCACCCCCCCACCCCCACCCCCACCCCCCCGCCAGAGAAGGCAGTCTGTTAGTCTTCACATTCCAGCAGAGAGAAAGAAGGGGGGGTGTGAACACAGATTAAATCTTCTTCAGTAGCACAGAGAGGGGAAAAGATACATTCCCAGGAAAAGTCTATCTAGTCTACAGGGAAGTGGGGGAAAGGGGACAAAAGGAAAAGGGAAAGGCAGACTGATAAAAGGGAAGACAAAGATAGAAAATTGAAAATGAACTGAAAGTTAAAATTTAAAAGTAAAGTTAAAGGCAAAAGGGAGTAAAATGCTGGTGAGGAAATATTAGAGGAAAGGAAAGTATAAATGGGTCACGATAACATGGATGGAAAAATAGAATTAGGAATATTAACTGTATATGTGAATTGAATGATGTCTCCCATAAATTGAGATAGTAGAATGGATTAAAAACCAGAATACTACAATATATTATTTACAAAATTCCCATTTGAAGCAGAGAGAAACACATAGGATAATGGTAAAAGGCTGGCACGAAATATATTATGATTCAGTTGAACAAAAAAAAATCAGGGGTAATGATCCTGATCTCAGATAAAGCAAGAGCACAAATGACTCTCATTAAAAGGGATAAGAAAGGAAACTACATCTTCTTAAAAGAAACCATAGGAAATGAAATTATATCCTTATTAACTGTGTGTGTACCTAGTGGTATAGCGTCCAAATTCCTAGAGGAGACATAGTCAGGAAAACTTAAATAATGGGGGACTTCAACATCCCTCTCTCTAAGTACCAGATAAAGCTAACAACAAAATAAACAACATGGAAGTTAAGAAGGTGAATAAAATCTAAGAAAATTTAGAATTGATAGACCACAGGAGAAACCTAAAGGGGATAGGAAATAAATGTAGCTTTTTCTCTGCAGTACATGGCACCTATACCAAATTGACCTTGTCCTAGGACATAAGAACCATACAAACAAATGTAGAAAGGCAGAAATAATAAATCCATTCTTTTCAGATCATGATAAAAAAATCACAAGTAATAAATCATCATGAAAAGAGAAACCAAAAATTAATTGGAACCTAAATAATTGTAAAGAATGAGTGGACCAAATAACAAATCATAGAAATAATCATTTCATCAAAGGAAATGATAACAGTGAGACATCATACAAAATTTTATGGAATGCATCCAAAGAAATTCTTAAAGGAAATTTTAAATCTCCAAATGCTTACCTGAATAAAATATAGAATGAGATCAGTGAATTTGTTGGCTATGCAACTAAAAAACTGGAAAATACCAAATTAATGACTCCCAATTAAATGAGAAGTAGAAATTCTGAAAATCAAGATGTTAATAAAATTCAAATCCAGAAGAATTTTACTAAATATAGGTAAGAGTTGATTTTATGAAAAAAATAAAATACATAAATCTTTGGTTAATCTGATTTTTTTTTAAAAAGGAAAAAATAAAACCAAATTACCACTATCAAAAATCAAATAGATGAACTAACCACTCATAAGGAGGAAGTAAAAGATACTTCAGAATTACTTTGATGTACCATATGCCAATAAATTTGATAATCTGTGAGAAATGGAAGAATATTTACAAAAATATAGACTGCCCAGATTAAATGAAGAGGAAATAAAATACTTAAGTAACCCCATTTCAAAAAAAAAGAAATTGAAGAAACCATCAATAAACTCCCTAAGAAAAGAGTTCATCCATCCTTGCCTTTTCTGTATGAGACAGTTACTTTTTAGGATCATTCAATCATAGGCAATTCAATTCTTAGTCTTCCAACTATGTATGTTCTTTCAAACTATTTAATTAATGATGACAGTCCTTTTTTAAGAAAGATTTTATTTACTTTGAGTTTTACAATTTTCCCCCATTCTTGCTTCCCTCCCCCACCCCACCCCACAGAATGCAGTCTGTTAGTCTTTACATTGTTTCTATGGTATACACTGATCTCAGTTGAATGTGATAAGAGAGAAATCATATCCTTAAGGAAGAAAAATAAAGTATAAGAGATAGCAAAATTACATAATAAGATAATGTTTTTTTTTTTCTGAATTGAAGGTAATAGCCTTTGGTCTTTGTTCAACCTCCACAATTCTTTCTCTGGATACAGATGGTATTCTCCATTGCAGACAGCCCCAAATTGTCCCTGGTTGTTGCACTGAAGGAATGAGCAAGTCCATCAAGGTTGATCATCATCCTCATATTGCTGTTAGGGTGTACAGTGTTTTTCTGGTTCTGCTCATCTCACTCACCATCAGTTCATGCAAATCCTTCCAGGCTTCCCTGAATTCCCATCCCTCCTGGTTTCTAACAGAACAATAGTGTTCCATGACATGCATATACCACAGTTTGTTAAGCCATTCCCCATTTGAAGGATATTCACTTACTTTCCAATTTTTTTGCCACCATAAACAAGGCTGCTATGAATATTTTTGAACAAATAATGTCTTTACCCTTTTTCATCATCTCTTCAGGGTATAGACCTAGTAGTGGTATTGCTCTATCAAAGGGTATGCACACTTTTATTTCCCTTTGGGCATAATTCCAAATTGCCCTCCAGAAAGGTTGGATGAGTTCCCAGCTCCACCAACAATGTATTAGTGTCCCAGATTTCCCACATCCCTTCCAACATTGATCATTGTCCTTTCTACAATGACGACAGTCTTAAGAGTTGAGATAACATTTTCCAGTTAAAAAAAATAAATAGTTTGAACTTTTTGAGTCCCTTGTAATTGAACTAAAAAGTTTTATCTTATGTTACTCCAGGATCTTATACATCAAAATTTTCCATTGAATTCTGGGTTTTTTTGGCAAAGAGAATTGGAAATGTTTCATTAAATATCCATTTTTTTCCCATTCAGAATTACACTGAAATTTGCTAGGTAGGTATTACTTGATTGCAAATAGACTCCCTTTGCTTTTTCAAAAATAATTTTTCCAGTTAAGTGTTTGATCAATGTAGAATCTAATGCATTTATTATAAAGAATTTAATTTTGCTTTACTTTTTCCTTATAATATTTTTGTACTTGATTGGGAATGTTAAAACCTGGCTATGATGTTCCTGTGAGTTTTCATCTTGTGATCTACTTCAGATGTTGATACATTTTTTCTATTCCAGTTTTACCCTCTTATTCTAAACCTTCAAGGAAATTTTCATCAATATTTTCTTACAATATAGTATCTAAATTTTCTTTTTCTTTCCTTTTTTCTGTTTGACTTTTTATTTTTATAGAAAGATTTTATTTATTTTGAATTTTACAATTTCCACCTAATCTTGCTTAACTCCCCTGCCCCATCAGAAGGCAGTCTGTTAGTCTTTACATCATTCCCATAATATGCATTGATCTAAGTTGAATGTGATTAGAGAGAAATCATATCCTTAATGAAGAAACACAAAGTATGAGATATAGCAGAATTACATAATAATAAGATAATTTTTTTCTTTTCCATAACTTTCAGGAAATTCAAAAATTCTTTTATTATCTGTCACTTTTTTCTGTTTTACACATCAGATATTTTTCTAATGAAATATGCCACATTCACTTCTGTTTTACTTCTCTTGAGTCTTGCTTTCTTATAAAATCATTAGTTTATCCTTTCCCAATTCTAATTTTTAAGGAGCTATTTTTTCCTTTACATTTTTCGATCTAATTTTTCCAGTTGATTTTCTTTTCTTGATCTTCTTTGATTGCTCTTATTTTCCCCAAATTTTTGCTCAAACTTGCTTATTTCATTTTATAAAGTCCTTTTAAAGCTTGTCCAAGAATTATCTGGGGGCTTGTGATGATCTATTATAGTCAATCCTTTCTCCTATGATTACTCATTACGAATGTTATTATGAATGTTATTATATTGCTCTTTTAGTCAAATACTTCTTCTAATGTGTGGAAAATTAGTCCTCAAGCTTTGGATTTTTCTTCTTGATGTTTTCAGCTCTTTGTGATCCTGATGTACATCATTCCTCTTTACCCCTGATCATGACTAGGGCTCCCAGACTGATGTCTACAAATTTTCTACCTCTCAATAGTTTTTTTTTTTGATGGCTGCCATCTTCAGCTCATATCTCTGCTCTGGAATAAAACCAGGTGGTACACTCTCCTGAAAGTATCTTCAAATACAAGGGAATTTTCAAATCTGCAAAAACCCCTCACTTGGCATGTGCTCACTCCCCCTTGCCTATATAGCCACAGAACAGGACCCAAACTGTTCACCTATAGCTGATCCTGGTGTCTAGTCTCATGCCAGGAGAAGAATATTGAATTTTCCCCCTCCTCAGCAGTCTTAATCTTACACTGTCCCTTGAGACGAAAGTTCCAGATGCCAGTCAAACACGTCTGTCTCTAGGATTCAATTTTTGTTGAATCAGGAGGGAAGAATTTGGACTCCAATAGGTTCAGACTTTGTCAGGGAAGATCAGTTCTTTTTTTAAGATTATCTTAAGCTGTTCTCTTAGGAGGGCAAGTGCTTTTCCAGCCCCTCAAATTATTTTTGAAGTTCAAAACTCACTTTGTGGCAATATTTAACCTTTTCTGGAGAATAATTTTAAAGAGCCCAGAGTTATCTTTCTTATTCCACCACCTTTTCTATGTTTTAAATATATCTACTCAAAAGCAAGAAAAAACATAACAAGAATTAAACTTCACTCACTTCTTTCTTGCTTCTTTGAGTTAGGCAAAGATCTTTTAAATTAGATTGGGCTTGCTAATTAATATTTCTTAAACTCTACTCCAGCACTTCAATAATAAAAGAATGATATTCAACAACCTAGGAGCTATCTTTTCTGATCTTTATTTTATTGGGTGAGTATGGATTAACAGTGAAACAGGTACATTTACAAGACATTGCTAAGAAAAAAGAATGGACTCTATAGTAATTTCCCCGTTTTGTGATAACTAAAAAGATTAGCTTTTCTAAACTTCAATGGGACATAATCCTTTTGACATTTTAGAACTGAGAACACTCTTAAAGATAAGTTTTCAAAGGTTTTAAGCCCTCTCTTAAGCCTAAGGTGAAGAGGAACTCCCAGAGTAAATAAATTCCTTAAGGTTTAAAAAATCCTTTCAAGTTTAAAATTCTTCCTGGCAAAAACAAAAGCACCAGCATCTGCCTCAACAGAGGGCAGAAAAGAACAAACAGTATACCTCCTGACTAACTAATTCTGAGGAGACGTTATATCAATTGTGCAGTGAATATAAAATGTAATCAGTCAAATTTAAATAAATCAGAGATAATATTCATTTTGATATTTTCATTAGAAATTTTGAGGGGCAGTGGAGATAGGATGGCAGAAAGGAGCCTAGGTCTTCCTAGTTTCCCTCACTATCATTGAACCGAGCCTTTAAACATGTTCTGGAGTGACAGAATTGCAAAATTTTCTGATTTAAGATATCTTAGGGGCACTAGGTGGTATAGTGGACAAAGCACTGGCCTTGGAGTCAGGAGTACTGGAGTTCAAATCTGGTCTCAGACACTTAATAATTACCTAGCTGTGTGGCCTTGGGCAAGTCACTTAACCCCATTTGCCTTGAAAAAACAAAACAAAACAACAACAACAACAACAAAAAGATATCTTGGACTAGAGAAAGGATCTATCTGACTATTGTCAAAGTGTAGTGTGCTCCAATACTGGGGCGCAGGTAAACCAGCATGAAGCTGTCAGTCACAACAAAAATCAGAAAAGGGGGTTCCTTTGACCAGGCTCAGCAGATTAGTGGCACAGTAAATCATTGGTGTGGCCTCCAGGAGAAAGCAAATTGTGAGCTCTGGAACACTAGCACAATACACTGGTCATTCCAATGAACTTTACAAATTTTCAGCATTTGAGACTCAGTGAAAAAAGTTTGCACTCAGTCCCTTGGCAAGCAGCCCAAGAAGCTTGAGACATAGTTCCTTGTGATCTTGGAGCAGAGCCTCATTTTCACAGAACAGTAAAGAAAATGAAATAAGAAAAGAAAAAAATAGCCCTGTTCATAGAAAATTCTTATGGTAACAAAGAAGATCAAGCCCAAAACTCAAAATTCAATAGCAATTTCAAAAAGCCTATCTATCAAGCCACCAAGGAATCATGAAATTGCTCAGAAGCCTCAAAAATCCTCCTGGATGAGCTAAAAAATGAATTTTAAAAAGCAAATGCAGAGAATTGGGGAAAATAGGCAGAGAATTGCCAAAAAGTCATCAACTTAGAAAAGGAAGCATAAAAATTGTCTAAAGGTGATCACTTCTTAAAAATAGAATTGGTCAAATGAGAGAAAAGTCCATGGAAGAAAATCACTCCTTTAAATGACAAATTGACCAAATGGTTGAGGAAAATCCAAAGCTAACTGAATAAAATAATTCCTTAAACATTGGAATTGGACACTCCATTTGTCATGAAACAGGTAATCAAAATCAAAAGAAGAAAGAAATAGGAGAAAATGTAAAATTGGAAGAACAACTAACCTGGAACATCAAAGGAGCTGTTTGCCCAATGAATCATTTCCCATTTACATATCATTTAAAAATAATTGGATTATCTAAAACCATGATAAACAAACTGGAAAACATCTTTCAAATTATCATGAAAACTCACCATGATATCCTAGAAGCAGGGGATAAAACAAATAGTCATTGATAAATACCCACTGGGAAAGGAGCCAAGATGGTGGTGTGAAGGCAGGAATTGCCAGAAATTCGTTCCCCAAAAAACTCCCAAAGTCTTCAAATTATGATGCTAACCAAAATTTAGAGGGGGCAAAACTCACAGAAAGATGCAATTTCCCAGTCCAAGATAACTTAGAACTTCCACAGAAAACTTCTATTCCACCGGGACCAGGTTGAAAAAAGTCACAGAGCAGCCACAGAGTAGGACAGCCAGACCAGAAACCGGGGTCCATGGCAGAGGGGGGTGGTGTCCAGAACTCGGCCCAGAGATCATTGGGGACCAGTAGCATGGGAGGTGAGAGAACTCTGCCAACACCAGAGTGAGTGCAGAGCAGAGCTCTGACCTCAGAGCAGCCCTGTAGTGAGAACCTGCAGCTGGGGTCAGTAGAGCCACCCAACACATCCAGAGCACTCAGCCCATAGATGGTAAGGGTGTTGAGGGCAACTGGAGAAGTCTCTCTGCTCTCCCTGGTGCAGGACTCTGCTGTTTACCCACACTCAGATCCAGGTTGCAGCCTGGTCCGCCAGAACACCACACAGCTCTAGGGCATAGGAGAACACAGACAAGAGAGCAGTCAGAGCCTCTCATAAGACCTTGGAAGAATTAAGGTCCCAGTGGGTTGTTCCAAAAAAACCCCAAAACTTGGAAGTGCCATAAATCAGACATAGTCGGAGGAAATGAGCAAACAGAAAAATAATACTCTGACCATAGAAAGTTACTGTCGATTACTGTAGTCATTTTTACTACTGTTTCCCTTATACATAGTATAATATACTGATCCATTCCTCTAATTCTTACCCAATAGCAGATTGTTTTGATAACTGCCACTTATATGCTTAGGTTACCTTCCTTTGGATGTTTTTAACATTGATTCCCTTGACCATTTGTTGCTTCAGATGACTTTTGCTTCTACTTTTTCTACCTCTGTAAAATTATTTTTCGTAGGCTGATTGGTATGGCACTGAATATGTAATTTAATTAAAAGAGATTTGTCATTTTAATTATATTAACTTAGCCTAACCATGAGCAGTTGAAATTTTTCCATTGAGTAAGATCTCACTTCATTTTTGTGAAAAGTATTTTGTAATTGTATTCATATAGCATCTGGCTTTCTCTTGGGAAGTGGATTCCCGTGTATTTTATATTGTCTACAATTACTTTAAATGGAAATTCTCTTTCTCTCTCTTACTCTTGAATTTTCTTGGTCATATATAGAAATACTAGTGATTTAGGTGGTTTCACTTTATGGTCTGCTACTTTGTTGAAGTTTTAACTGCTAATTTGTTGAAGTTTTAACTGTTTCAAATAATGTTTTAATTGATTTTTCTATGTTTCTCTAATTACACCATCATATCATCTGCAAAGATATTATCTTTTTTTTTAGGTTTTTGCAAGGCAATGGAGTTAAGTGGCTTGCCCAAGGCCACACAGCTAGGTCATTATTAAGTGTCTGAGGCTGGATTTGAACCCAGGTACTCCTGACTCCAAGGCTGGTGCTTTATCCACTATGCCAACTAGCCACCCCCAAGATATTATCTTCATTTTGAAATTTAAGTCCTTCAAAGCTTTTCTTCTTTTGCTAGGCTTGTTAACATTTCAAATACAATATTGAATAGTAATGCTGATAATGGACATCTTTGCTTTACCTCTTATCTAAATGGAAATGCAGTTAGTTAATCCCCATTATGAATAATGCCAACTGATGCCTTTAGATAGACACTGTGTGGAGGGCCAGCTTCTGTGGAGTTGGAATGCAAGTGACCTGGTAACAAAGGTTACCAGAGATCGAGCATGTATTCTTGGTCATTAATGGGTTTGGCTCACCAAGAACTTTGACCTAAACCTCTGGGCTCAAAGCTTATGGGAAAAATTCTGATAAAGCATTCTAAAATACTTCAAAGTCCACATACCATAAATATAATCAGGGAAGCCATGCAGCTGGATTTCTTCTGACTTGTCTGAGATAGTTCTCATTATAAGAGACTGGAGATTCAACACTAAAGTTAAGAGAGAATTATTCATGACACTAAGTTATTTGTGTGACTCTCTTCAACCTGGCTTTCACCAATACCCAGGTACATGCCAACTACTGGCAGCAATTGGGACCTGAAACAGTGATGACCTAGAAGGGAATTAGTCTTGAAAGGAAAGACACTGACTGGGTATCCTGTGGTCATGGAGAGTGCTAAAAGATTCAGGTAAGAAGTTTTGTTTTTTTTTTATTTTTCTCTGCATTCAAAACAGAGAGCATTAATATGGGACAGGGACAATCTAAGGATAGAGGACATTATTTGAGAGTGTTAAAGCAGATAGTCAAAGAAAGAGATTGTTAATAACAACAAAACAATTGGAAGAATTTATTGAATGTATACACAAATGTTGTCCCTGGTTTCCAGAAGAAAGAGTGCTAAATGCTGAAATTTGGGAGACCCTAGGAAGACAAATGAGTGAATGTTTTAGACAGAATGATCAGGAGACATTTTCTATAGGAGTCCTTACATTATGGAATATTTCAAAAATCTGTATGACTCCCCTGGAGATGTTCCTTTGGCTCAGAGGATATTAAAAGTTGATGTAGCTGTTCAAACTTCTCAGCAGGAAGACAGGAGTAAAAAGGAAAAGGAGGAAGAAGAATGGTGACCTTTACCTCCAAAGCCATGTCCTCGTATCCTTAGCAGCCCACCTTCTGCTCTTTTAAAGAAGAAAGCATTAACAAAGATAAGGGGTATATGAATGTTATTCAAAAGCTTGCTCAAGGGCCAAGATAGTGGTGAGAAGACAGTCCCTGTGCTAAGGTCTCCTGATCTTCCCTCATATATAATATGAAACAAACCTCTGAACAGAAATCGGATAGACAAAACACAGAAAAAGAAGTTCAGAGAAGAACAGCTACCTCGAGGTTTCTTTGCTGTGATCTTGGGTGAGTCAGGCACAGAGAGCACAGTCCCTGCCAAGAGGGGTGAGAGCCAGACTAGCCTGAGATCAGCCTCAAAGGCTTTGTCCAATAGCTACCTGGGGATTGGAGTCATTGGCTGTGACACTGACAGTCTGGGATTTACAGGAAGGGCTTGAGGGTGAGTACCAGGTCACAGTGGTTTTGGACATTGATCTCCTGAGCTCCTCTGGTCTGGAGGACAGTAGAAGCCATACCTTCATTTCAGATAAACCCTCTTCCCAGAACAAACACAATTACACCCCAACTCCCCCCCCACCCAGTATCAGGCATGAGCAGCAGAGCTCCTTCAGCTGTGAATAGGGAGAATCATTAGCTTGCCCCAGGACATAGCCCAGATTGATCAAGGAGAAAAGTATCCAGCAGAGTTGCCCACCCCCTGCAGGCCAAGGGAAAGGGTCTCATATCAAGGTCACAGACACTCCAGAGAAAGCAATCAGCACCCCCTGGTGGTCAGCCCACGTGGAGTTACTAAGCCCAGTGAGTAAAGCCTCTGAGATCCCAATATCAAACCTCTGCAAAGGTTTTAGGAAAATGAAGAAAAAACCATAACAGGGGGGTCCATAGAAAAATTCCTAGAAAGTGAAGACCCTAACTCAGAAAGCTCTAGAACCTCTGAGGAGAATGTGATTTGGTCTCCAGCACAGCTTCTTGAAGAAACGAGGAAGGAGTTTAAAAATTAATTGGAAAATTTGGTAAAAAGAAATCCAAGGGAAGATTAACCCCTTGCAACACAGAAACAAATTCTAGTAAAATACAATTGGAAAAATGCAAAAGGAAACTCTTACAAAAATAGGATGAATCAATTGGAAAAGGAGTTGCGAAAAAGTAAATCAAGAAAATTCTTCTCTTAAAAAAGAATGGAATCTGTGAAAACTAATGACTTCATGAGACTACAAGAATCTGTTAAACAGAACCAAAAGCTCAAAAAAAAGAAGAATAAAATGTAAAATACCTCATCAGCAAAACCACTGACTTCAAGAATAGATTGAGGAAAGATAACCTAAAAATTATTGTTCTTCCTGAAAACATTGAAGAGAAAAAAAGCCTGGACTTAATATTACAGGATTAGTGATAGAAAACTGCCCTGATATCATAGAACCAAAGGACAAAATATTTATTGAAAGAATACATCGATCCCCTTCAGAAAGATATCTGAAAATGAAAACGCCAAAGAACAGTGTGGCCAAATTCGAGAACTATCAGATAAAAAAGAAAATCCTGCAAGGAGCCAGAAAGAAACAATATAGATCCCAAGTAAGGATTACATATGACCTGGCTGCATCAACATTATGGGATCGAAAGGCCTAGATTGTGATATTCCAAAAAGCCAGGGAATTTGGAATGCAGCCAAGTATTCGTTATCCAGCAAAACCGATCATTCTCTTCCAGGGCAAAAGATGGACATTTAATGAAATAGGAGACTTTCAAATTTTCTAATGAAAAGAACAGAACTTAATAGAAAATTTGGACTTCAAACAGGACAACTACTATCAAATAAGACTGTCTATATCCTTACCTGGGAGAAAGACTCTAAAAACTCTGAATAATTGTAATTCTATTAGAGAGAACATACTAAGCCAGAAGTGATAGACACTTATGTCTTTTTATACATTTAGTTCATATGCAATGGCAACAGCATAAAGTTCAGAGTTTGATCAAGGTGTTGATTGATCATTTATTCCCTTGTTTTGCTACTGCAGGGATACCAAATTCCATAAAAACAGATAATGTCCCTGGATATATTCTATGGCATTTAAACAAGTCTGCCTAAATTACAATATAAAACATATTATGGGTAAGAACCTAGAACCCCACTGGTCAAGCTTTAGTAGAAAGAAAACATTGAGATCTTAAGAGATTACTGGAAGTATAAAAGAAGGGAGAATATTGGGGGACAAAAGGGAAACGAGAGAGAAGAATAAAGCTTGTCTTCTATGCTGTTAATTTTTTAACATTAGATGATAAGCAACACAGCAGAAAGATTTTTTTTTAATAAGGATACGCATCATGAAGAGAAGGGCATGGTCATGTGAAAGGACACTATGGATGAACAATGGAAAGGAATTAACAATGGGATTAGGGTATGCTTCTAATTTGTCCACAGATGGAGAAACTATCTGGAAACCAGAAAGGAGTATCAGACTGTGCAGACCAGATGAATCAAGTAATACAGAAAATGAACAACTTATTAGGAAATCAAAGAAGAAAAGACAAAAGGAGAAGAAAGAACAGACCTTGACAAAGGAGATCACCTCATGGACTGAGAGGGCAACTTGTGATCCTTACATTGATCGTGAATAATTTGGAGATTGTAAAAGGATCTGAATATTGGACTTAGGTTCAAAACCCTCCATGGGTAACTACTATTCTATGGGGAGAAAGTATAGCTGAAGTTCTAATGATAGAGGAGGCTGCAATACATTTGGAATATAACAAATTTAGTATTGGAATTGACAAAAAAGTGATGCTGAGAAGAGAAGTTATAATTTTTCTGGCTTAAATAGTATGACACCTATATCAGTTTTGTAAAAATTGTATTGTTGAACCATATATGAAATTAAGTAACACTAATTGTCCAACTCATCCAAATATGTATAGCACAGAATCATTTAGGACTTTAGAATTGTGAGGAGTTCCATTTGTACAGAGTACTGAAGGTATAAGATTTCCTACAGCACTTCCTTGTTTAAATTTTCATGCTTGGAAACATTTTCCACCTTGCATTGCATGTCACAAGCAATATAAAGGAATTTATCATCATTCTATTTTTTGCAAGTGTGGAATTTTCCTGATACAGCTGTTCTATGGCATATTACAGGCTACAATGAACCAATTATATACCCAGAAATAGGGTTAGCTAATTCAGAGATATGGAAAGATATGAAAGCTTTAGAAGAGATAAAATTAATTCACTGGACTGTGATGCAAAACAAAAAGTCTTATTTAGAATAAAAACAGTAAATGTCTGTATGCACAGGATCAAAGATTGCATTCAAGATAGGATCTTCCAAAAATGTCAATATAATTAGAGAAAAACAAGAATATAATATTAACTGTTATAATTGCACTATTTAAACATGTGTAGACAAAGAAGTGATGAATGATGATGTCGTTTTGTGATAAGACAACCAAAATTTGCTATAATACCCACTAAGGTAGAAGGCTTGTATATGTCTCCTGCTGATGAGATTTTAGAAAAGACATTAAAAATATTTAGGCAAAAGAGATGGGTGAGGTGCATTGTGTTTGGAGTGTTACATATTATAGCAGCAATTGCAGCTGCTACATCCACAGCTATGTCCGTACAAATGATAAAAACAGAAAAGAGAATTGTCAGAAAATGTTACTAGAGCATTAAGAGCTCGTGATAGAATTAATGAAGATCTTTATCAATTGATTAAGGCATTACAAACCTCTGTAATCCACACAGGGGATCATGTGGATGCAATGGAGATTAGATTACATTTACCCAAATACACCTCTTAAGGCTTCAGGAAAGGAAGAGGGAATTGGAGAGAATCAGATTCTGTGGAGTGGAAATGCAGTCATGGCTGGAATAAAGATTTATAAATCTCATTTTTTACTTCAAGGACTGTAGCATGCACAGAGCCAACACCTCCATGAATTGTTTGGACAGACAAGTTAATGCTGGTTTAGGAAAACTGAGATATATCACATTAGTGGGTGAGTAGGGGTAGTGTGTAACCCAAGCATGTGAAGACTTCCCCTGGTAGAGTGGGTGAATGATTATGGGCATGAAGGCAACTGAAGCACTTACAGCTTGGTTAGACATCAAAGAAAACAAGGGCAGCAAGTACATCTTGAGCTTTCACAAATTATCTTGACTCTGTCCTGTCACTGAACTGTGGTGACTCTGGAAGAGAGAGTAAAGTCAATGACTTCCTGCAATTCTGCTAGTGAAGCAGTGAAGAAATTCAGGGGCAGCTAGGTGGCACAGTGGATAGAGCACCGGCCCTGGAGTCAGGAGGACCTGAGTTCAAATCCAGCCTCAGACACTTAATTACCAAGACGTGTGGCCTTGGGCAAGGCACTTAACCCTATTTGTCTTGCAAAAATAACTAAAATAAATAAATAAACGAACTAATAAATAAATAATTAAGTTCAATTCATATACGAATGGAAAGATCTCCCTATACCATTTTATCATTTTTGAAGGTCCTATTGCTCCAGGCAAATGATGAAGCAGCAACAATCTTGGTTAGGGAACTGTCTCCTCACTGGAAGTAGCAGTGGATTTTCCAGTCTCCTGGGTTCCTGACCAACCCTTCAAGGTTCACATTACTCACCTCTTGGTGTGAGGAAGAGACTTGAAAAGGTGATCTAAGAATTGACTATTTAGGGGCAGATAGGTGACCCATTCATTAGGTAGAGCACCTGGAGTCAGGAAAACCTCAGTTCAAATCCAGTCTCAGACGTTTAATAATTACTTAGATGTGTGACCTTGGGCAAGTCACTTGACCCCATTGCCTTTCAACAAACAAAAAAAACAAAAAAAGAAATGAGTGCTAACACAACCCTGGTAAGATTAATGATCAGATTTCTAGGTAGGGAGTCACTTTGTGGCCAAAAGATAAAGAAAAATGTACCAAAGCTTCTTCAAAGATTATTCCACTCACACTCAGGGCATGGGATTTTCACACACTCATAACACAAAATCCATTAAACCTGAAAAATGAACACATCTTCTTGCGAGGGAATTCAGCAGGAATCACATCTAAATAGCAAGCTTATGTGAAACAAGGCTGACAAATAAAGACCAGCTTATGGAAATCAGAACTGGATACATATTTTTACTGGAGTGACCTCAGTGAAGTACCATGAAACTGGTTTATGCTTTACAATCAAACTTCATTCATTCAAGGAACTTTTCTGAATGAAAGGCAGATGACAATAGGATTGTCATTTGCAGAAAAATGTCATTCAGCCATGATAAGTACTTCTTTCACCAAACCCCGATAAGGTCAAAGAAGAATTGGAGACTCATCTTCAATGGACTGAAAGAGGAGAAGCTTATAATTCTCTATGGCTCTGAAGTTTGAATCTAGATGGAATGCTGACTTCTACTTTCATAATATAATTCAACACATGGGAAAACTACAAAAGTACTCTGTTAGGAGGTGGAGTATTTGGTTCTTTTCCTTTGTTATCAAAGAAGACAAAAATGACATCACTATGTGTGAGACAAATCATGTCTCCCACTATTGCTGATCAGACCAATACTAGCTCAGAATGCTTTATCACAGATAGTCCATGTGAACATCTGGGGTGGGTATGCTAAACTTACAGATATCATGTTTTCTTTGAGCTGTTTCAATTCTTTCCTTATAGAGTGCAGCAGCACCACTACTGTTGAGAGCATGCCATGTTGGGTGATCTTGTGCCAGTGTCACCAAAGCAATTATTACTAAAATTCTTCAATAAGATCTTCAGGGAGTCCTGGTATTTTTTCTTCTGACCTCTTGGGTGGACTTGTCTTGTATGAGTTCTCCATAAAATAGTTTTGGGCAAGCATGCATCTGGCATTCTAACAACATGTCCACCTCACCCTAGTTTCACTCTCTGTAGTAATGTTGAATGCTAGGCAGTTTAGTTTGAGAAAGGACCCCAGTGTCTGTCATCTTCTCCTGCCAGGTGATATTCAGAATCTTCCTAAGACAATTTAAATGGAAGCGATTCAGTTTCCTGACTTGGCACTGGTAGATTGTCCAGGTTTCTCAAGCATATAGCAAGGAGGTCAGCACAAGGACTCTGTAGACTTTCAGGTTCTTAGTCAGTTTAATACCTCTTCTCTCCCATACTTTCTTTTGGAGTCTCCCAAATACTAAGCTTGGTCTGGGAGTGCGAGTGTCAACATCATTGGCAAAGGAAAGGGCACTACCAATGAAAGTGAACTTGTTCACATTACTCAAAACTTCTCCATGTGCAGTAATCCATGGTTCTACTTATCGATGGTGTGGTACTGGCTGATAGAGCACCTGTCTTTTCTTGCTGTTCATTGTAGACCAAAATTAGCCCAAGCAGCAGAGAAAGGATCTGTACTTTATTGCATCTCAGCTTCAGAGGCAGCATCGAGGGCACAAACATCTGCAAACAGAAGATCATGCACCACTACTACCTCTAGTTTTGTCATGGTTTGTAGCCTTTACAAGTTAAAAAATTTGCCATAAGTGAAGTGGATGACCTTGAGGCCATGTTCATCCTCAGTGAAATCATTTGCTAACTTGGCTGAAAACATCATGCTAAAAAGTATGGGAGCAAGGACAGATCCATTGGTGACTGGGGAAATGTGTAGAGTATCTTTTACTATCCACAATCTAGGTAAACATGACATGACGGAACTGATATGCAATACTAATGATCTTCTCCAGGAAACCAGATTTTGGCATAATTTCCATAAACCTTCACAACTGAAAGAATCAAAGGCCTTGGTCAGGTTTACAACTATTGTAGACAGAACTCAGTTCTGCTCCTGGAATTTTTATTGAAATTACTGGACAGCAAACACCTTATTAACTGTTCTTGGACCCTTTATGTAGTCACACTTGCACTCAGTGAGGTGACCAACTTCCAGGTGAAGAAGCAGCCTCTTGAGAAGACTCTAGCAAGAATTTTACCAGCAAGAATATGGGGGCTGCTCAGTGACACCGTGAATTGAGCACAGGCCCTAGAGTCAGAAAGACCTGAATTCAAATCTGACCTCAGATGTTTAATAATTACCTCTGTTACCTCAGGCAAGTCACTTAACCTCATTGACTTGCAAAAAAAAACAAAAAAGAAAGGAGAAAAGGGAAAAAAGATTATAGAGCTTATGTAAAAGGAAAAGAATGGAAACCAACTTCAGTGGATTCCAGAGTACAAAAGGGGGAAATAAAGGGATAAAGACACTCCAAAGGTAGAAATGGATACAGCATGAAAGGGCAGAGAAAATTATAGAAAATATTTTTCATTTGATCCTCATGGTGGAATACAGTAGATTTTATAGAATCTTGTATATGGGTAGGTCCCATGGTTAGATCACTAATTTAATATAATCAAATCAAAAATTGAATGGAGGATGAATAGGAGGCCAAGAAGACACTTCATAGGAGGACTAGACAGCAGGATATTTCAGTATTCTTATTGTGAGATTTTTAGCTCAAAGACCAAGGTTTTCAAAGTGTCTGAGGAGAAAGGAGGGGATAGGACAAATGATAAAGGGGAAATAAGAGGAGAATTGGCAGCAGATTGGATCTAAGAGTGAAAGTGAGGATTCAACGAAAGAACCTTGAATTCTGGGTGATATGGAGTGAGTACCTAATCATTTCTTATACTGGGGATGTAGTTAGATATATTTTCATTGAAAGTCAGTTTCAGTTCTTCAACCATTTCTAAGTCCCTCCTGTTTACAAAGAATTGATTTAGGTACTCAGTATACAAGTGCCTAATCTGAAGGAGCATCTTGAATCGCTCAGTTAAAATGGAATTATGGAATTCGAACAGAGAATCAAGGAAAATGAGAGTTGTTGAGAGCCACATACTGAGATAAGTGTTCAAAAAAGTTTTGGGAAAAGCAGTGTATTTAGAAATAATAAGGGTGGGACAAAGAGAAGTGAAATTTGTTAAAAATGAAAGAAGGATGAAAAAATGAAACTCAAAAATAATATTTTGGAAATTGACCTAAGAGCAGTTTAAAAGGTGATGATAATGATGGACGTAAAGGAAAATCCATACAAATAGCCTGACTTACATGGAAAGACAACAGAGTTTCTTGTGCAAACAGATATCTGTTATCAAGCATGACAGTTATTTTTTCAGGGAACAGGAATTGCTTTAGATTGATGTTGTTCCCTGCCATGGGATTTATGAGTTATCCATTCTTGAGTGTTCCACTGTGGCCTCAGAAGAATGACAACGCATTTGGGAAAGATGATGCAGACAAGTAAACCAGCACTAGAGCTCAAGATACAGAAGACTTCCACAGCTATCGAAGTGTTCCCCTTGGTGCTCTGGTCTGTGGGCAAAAAAGAGATCCAGACACTGCAGAATATCAACATGCTGAAGGTGATAAACTTGGTTTCATTAAAGGTATCAGGGAGATTTCTGGCAAAAAAAAGCCACAGTGAAGCTCCCCAGGGCCAAGAATCCCATGTAGCCCAGGACAACATAGAAGGCAATGAGTGAGCCCTCGCTGCATTTAAGGATGATGTGCTTAGGTTCTGAGTGTAGTTCTGCATCCTGGAATGGGGGAGAAGACAACAGCCAGACACCACAGAGAATCACTTGGTGCCGAGAGCAGATAAGAATAATAGAAATGGTTGTGTTAGGTCCCATCCATTTTCTACTCCTGCTTCCTGGACTTACAGTTGTGAAGGCTAGAACTACAATGATTGTTTTAGCCAGAATGGAAGAGATGGCCATTGTGAATGTGATTGCAAATATTGTCTGTTGAAGGACACATGTGACTGAGGTTGGCTTCCCAATGAAGACCAGTGAAGACAGGAAGCATTGGCTTAGGGAGAGGAGCAAGGTATAAATGAGAGCCCGATTATTGGCTTTCACTATGGGGGTTTCCTGATGCTTCCCAAAGATCCCAATGATCAGAATCGTCAGTAGAAAGAAGGCCAGAGATGTGCAGGTCAGGATCATACACAGAGATTCCTCATAGGCCAGAAATGTTACCACCTTGTTAAGGCAATGATTTCTCTCCTGGTTTGAATATTGATCTTCCCCATACCTGATGCACTGGTCCATATCTATAGAGAATAAAAACAATCTCAAAACTGTAAGTCCAGTCAAACTTCATTAGCCTTAGAACACAGTGATACAGGGAGGCTAGGTGGCGTAATGGATAAAGCACCGGCCTTAGAGTCAGGAGTACCTGGGTTCAAATCTTGTCTCAGACACTTACTAATTACCTAGCTGTGTGGCCTTGGGCAAGCCACTTAACCCCATTTGCCTTGCAAAAAATAAAAATAAAAAAAAAAAAGAACACAGTGATACAATTCCTCAAGCTGGCCTTCTTGACTACAAAATACCCTTTATGATTCTCTCCAGTTCCTGAAGTGACATCAGTCTCTCATACAATGAGCATCTTTAATTCAATATCACTAAAACTTCAGCCACAGGTCATTCCATGAAATTACATGAAATAACTGAATTTTTAAGAAATCTAAGATATTTCATGACCATCCAGTTTTCTAAAACAATGTTGTATGGTTGGCAGACAAGAAACTTTTATTAAGTTCTTGCTTGCTAGGCATTTGGACAAAGACCAAGGCCTACATACAAGTCACAAATTCATATTCATCCTTGCATAAACCTATTGCATTTAAATGGGTAAAGACAAAACCACTGAAAAGGTAGCTGAAAAGTAAAGGTTGGGCCAAAAGCAAAGTAAAGGCAGGGAGGTGGCATGGTATCATATCACCCTTGCATGTTATTGTGTCAAAGTCTGTAAACTTAAAAGCAAAACTCTAAGCAGAAAGTAGCATAGACTAAAGAGGATACAAATTGAGTTCATGCAAGGAATTTATAATTGGGATCATTTAGCTATTATTGAAGAAGGATAATCCAAGTTAAAAAAAAATCTGGATACATTGGGAAGTTTCAGTATATGAAGATCACCTTCTCAAGATGGAAATGACAGAGAAGGTTGAAAAATTTTTATAGGGAGAATTTCCTACCAGATTGGCTGTTTAGCAAGGTCATTTAAAATACCATTCTAGTGCCACCTTAGGTTACTGTTGTTGGAGTTGTGAATGGATCCCGGCATTCCAGGGAACAATTTGGAAATATTTTTCAGATAATAAAATTGTGCCTATTATTTGCTCCAGGATTACCAGTACTAGATCTGTATTCCAAACCTCCCCCCCCAAATTTTAAAAATGATCCACATGTACATGAATATTCATAGAAGTTGTTTTTGTTGTGACAAAGAATTGGAAATTGATGGAATGCCATTCAATTGGGGAATGACTGAGCAATTTATGTCATATCAGTAAAATGAAATATTCTTGCTCTGTTAGAATTGATGAACAGATTTCACAAAATCCTGGGAAATCTTGTATGAACTTCTGCTGAGTAAAACAGAAGCAGGAGAAAGAATTCTGTACATTTTAACATTAACATTGTGCAATGATGAACTGTGAGAGAAATATAGGTTACAGCAAGGCAGTGATCCAAGACTATTGTAAATAAAAGTTCTTCTGTGGTTGTTTCCATATTATCTCCTCCATTAGATATTAAGGTGCTTTTCTGTCAGTTCAGAAATAGATAATTACATTCTGGAACATACATATCATGTAGTATAACTTTAATTTAATCATTGATTGATATGATAAAAAACAAAGAAACATGGAAGGCAATATCTGAAAAGAAAGAGAAAGATGTATTCTGAGAGCAAAATGGAATATGTGTAATGAATATACATATAATTGCAAAAAAAGAAAAGAAGTAACTAAAAATTTTCAAAAAACAAGTATATGGACCAAATAAAGAGATATGAGAAGAAATTCACAATCTGCTACTTGGAAGAGGGAGAAAACTCAAATAACTATAGTAAATCATTCATTGTTCTGATTTTATTTTTGATTTGATACTTTATTTTCTTTATGACTTTTTTCTTTTTTTCATTCAATTGTTTTGTAGTTTGCTTTTGATTTTTGAAAAAAAACCTTGACATTAGGGAGATGATGCTATGATATGGAAGTGAAATGGATTTAAGTGAGAGAGTGCTGTACAACTCAGCAGCCTCACTTTCTCTGGGAGCAATAAGGGACCAGAAATGTATCTGTACCTAGATTTTTTTTAAACTTGGATTATCCTTCCACCAAAATAGCCAAATGATCTCCTTTGTAAATTCCTTCCATGAACTCCATTTGTATCCTATTTAGTCTATGCTACTTTTTGCTCAAGGTTTTGCTCTACAGACTTTGACACAATCACTGCAGATGGCCCTGCATGTGTGTGAGACAATGACCATTCAGTCATTATAGTTGGGTACAAAAGAGATGAGAAGAAGAGGCCAAGAATGACCACTAAAAAGTAGAAAAAACGTTCAATTGATAAGAACCTCTTTTTTATTTTACTATAATAATTAATCTTGTTTTATTGTACAGCCCTTTAGGAGATGGGAATGTGAACAATAGTGAGAAGAATTTAGCTAATGAATAAATAATGAAAAAAAATGGAATTTCAAGTTTGAAGCATACGTAATTATCCACTTACCCAGTGAGTTTCAATGTGTGTGTGTGTGTGTGTATTATTCATTTTGTTTAGAAAATTCAGCATATATGTGGACTATATTTATTTGTCTTTGGGTTTAATGTTTTCATCTAAGTCCTTCATTGAGCATCATAGCCATAAACTCACATAAAAGGCATTCTTGTTCTAGTTCCTTACTTTCAGGTAGCCCTTTTCAATATTGTATTGACACTGTCCACATAGTGCTCCTAGCTCCAAGGTTGTCCCTATTATTCCACTAGTTTCTCCACATTTGTCTCAGGTGCCGTTTTTCCACAGAACATAAGTGATCTTATGAAATTATCCCAATTCTATTCCCAACTCAGATCTATAACCCTATTTTGAAAGATAGTGGTGATATGTTTCTTTGTACAAACTTAGCAATCTGATTAGAAATCTCCACAGCTCTTGCTGCACGCAGAATTGGGAGTCTAAATAAGGAGGAAATTCTTTGAAAGTACTTCTCATTCAAATAGTCAAATAGTCGAAAGAACACATTGTAGTTTGGGAAATGATCATGTTGTGAGGTCATAAATATTATAGTATTTCTAGAGAAGCAACACCTACTCTTTGTTTCCAGGGGCTCAATCAATGAATATGCATTTCTCAATTACTTTCTGTGCAATAGATATTATTTCAAATTCTGGAAAATAATAAATGAATGGCATGTCATTGGATTAGAAACTCATTTGATGAGCAACCAAAAAATTCCCAAATGAATTTAAATTTAAATTGCAGACATACTTACACAAGTAATGCACTTCTGTGTCACATTTGTGTATATATGCATTTGCCTGTGTCTCTGTCTCGTAGGTAAGTACAGGATTTATTGCTGCCTAAAGACGTACCATAAAATTGTTCCTGAAAGAGACAACTTAGCCAGGCATGTTCTGAAGCTGCCTGCTTTTAAAATAGCTAAATCTACCCAATAAACTAATCTCTAAGTAATTAATTAAAAGGGGGCAAAGAAATATATGTCTACCCAGATTCTTTATAAAATCATACCAGAATAGTATAGCACTAGAAAGCTTGCAACATGATTTGCACACAGAAACTCATTTTCTGCTCAAATATGTCATTATTCTCATTTTTCAGATAATGGAATCTACAATGTTGAAGAGACAAAGTTCAGGGGACTTTGGCAGTGACATATACTTATGAATTATCTAAGATGACATATAAACCCAAGTCATCTTGATTCATTGCCCAAAACTCTAAATACTCTCACTAATATGTCCTAATTTTCTGAGATGCAACTAAAGCAGAATAAAGCTTTTTATCATAAAAGTATTATTTTATGAAAATGAAGGGATCCAAAGCAATTCATCAAGATGAAAGGTGTCTGGTAAAAAAAATAGATGTCTTATGCTTAGAAAGGTACAGGCATAATGGTTCATCTCTTTCACAGTATTTGATTTTATATTGTTAATGAAAGAGAGACAGAGAGAGAGACCGAGACAAAGAGAAAGAGAAAGAGAAAGAGAGAGAGAGAGAGACAGACAGACAGACAGACAGACAGACAGACAGGCAGACAGACAGACAGACACAGAGAGACAGGGGCAGATACAGAGAGAGAAAAAGAGAGATAAGGAGAGACAGACAGACAGACTGCAACCATTTACCATTCCCTGGAAAAAAAGAACAGGTTTGTTCCTGTTTAACTAACAGTGTATTAATGGAGGAATTCCAGAATGTTAAATGTATCTTCATCCCACCCTAACTTTATTGATTTTTTTCCTGTTTAACATCACATGTTTTGTGTAATAGAATGATAATTTTTAGTGGTAAGAATTTCTATACTTATTTGTATGGCCCAGAGAGGGAAAATTCAGTGAGACCAAAATTTCTATTAATGGATTCTTTAATATATATTCTCAACAAAAAAATACCCATGTGAGTTACTACTAACCTTTACATAAAATTCATTCCACATTATGATATTTGCAATGATGAAAATATCTTCACCATGGGAAGCATGGGGATTAAACTCTCCCACTCTCACCCGAGTTTCTGTTTCATTATCAAAGGCCACATAATTGATAATATCATAGCTTGCCACGGGGATCCTTTCCTCATCCAGGAACACTTGATCATCCATACTATTGTCAAATTGGAAGTTTCTAAAAATGAATGAAGCTGAAGGGAAAAAAAAAATTAATTGTCAGTTATGTCAACTTGAGAACATTTAAAAGATTTTGAAATGTCAAGTCGATATTTTCCTCTAACTTAGACACATATAATGAAGATCATCATCCATATCTCATGTTTACCTACCCGCAAAGAATTCCACTTAATTAATTAAACTTTATTATTTCATTTTGTTTGGTCAAAATATGTTATTGTTCCTTTTCACCCCTTGCCTCACCTTCCTGAATCTACTTGTCACCTTTGGTTGAACTTTCAATTGTTTCATCTAGAGTAACTTTTCAGGATAGTAGAGGTGTGATGATGTTTTACTTTCCTTCATTTCCAAACTAGTCTCTCTATTATTCATCTTTTCAACTCTACTTCATTCCATACTCTCCAGTTCTTTGGACATTTATTTTACTGATGCTCTTACAAAAACTCAGCACTTAATATTTACTCCACAAATCTCTTCCATTCTATTATCTTCCTGTTCAACAAGGTTGGTAAAAATAATAGGTGTCACTGAACAAAACTCATTTAAAATTTTTATTGACAAACTGCATTTTAACACTTAAACCAGCAAAGAATTTTTTTTAAATTTATTTTCATGTCTTTGCTCACTTCCCATGTTTCTTTTCTGCTCTTCTCAATCCATCTATGTCTCTCTTTTCCTATTTTCTTCATCTTAGTAAATTACATCTTTCTTGAGAGTGTTGAGGACATGGAACAGGAAGTATTTCTTCTCATAAAATCAGATCATCCTTCACTGATAACCAGAGAAGACACTGTCAACGAACCATTGCAAACTCAGCATTTTACTGTTGAGCTGCATGAACGTTAGAGATTAACTTGTTTGTACTGCTAACAAGATTCCTTTCCCTACATTATACAAATACATAATTATTTTTGTCATTTTTCATCTTATACTTTCTCATACCTCTTGTTTTTTCTCACTTCTTTCTTCTACACTTAAGCTTAACAAGTTATTAAAAACATGACACTTAGCCACGTAAGTTTTCCCAAGCTATTTTCCTTTAACATTGTTCCCTTTCTCATTCACCATTGTAAAAGGAGGGGGTGGGGGGTACGGTCTTCAGCCATCATGGAAAAAATGTACTCTTCTCACTCACTCAGTACTTTCCTGATTGGCAGATTCTGATGGCATCATTGAGCAAGAAAAGCTCTCTTCAAAATTTCCAGTTTTGCCCTCTTCTTTAATCAAAAGTTACCCAACTTCTCCAAAGTCCTACTTCATTTGCTTTTTCTCTTTTGAATCTTGCACTTTTCCACATCTTGTGGTCCCTCCCCTCCTTCCTTCAAATATACTCATCCATTGCAATTCTTTAAAAAACACCTTCACTATACCCTTCTTGTGCCCCATCGCAAGCTATTATAGTATATTTGCCTTCTTTTTATCATTCATATTTCTAGGAAACAACAAGAAAAATCAAACTGTCTCCACTGAATTTTGCATCACATGTTCTCATCACTCAAAACTTTTTAAGTCCATTCCAAACTCATCAATGAATGAAAAATGTTTCCTCCAAATATGTGATACCTTAATGATCAAATGTGATAATATTATTCTTTCTCTAAATTTCTTATGCATTTCAAACTATCATCATCTCAGTCCTGTGCATTTGTTTCCTTCTTTTCTTTCATTAGTTTTACCCTTTCTTGGTTCTCCTCATTTGACTGTTTCACCTGGTTTCTGATTCAATATCTCTGCCCCATCCCAGTAAAACCATCTCAACAGGTAAGCTAATGGGTTGAAGGGCACTAGCAAGTCTCCAAACCATGGATGATTTCAGGGATGTATAACTGTCATGTGAAGATTTGGCCTGTTGGAATGGGTAACTGAGAATTATTTGTTCAAATGACCATGAAGGAAACTGAAGTAGCATTGTGGACTGCTTAGAGCTTGATTAAGCATCAAAGATGGAAAGTTCAGCTACTGCATCCCAGGCCCTGGTAAGTTCTGTGATTTTTGTCTTCTTACTATACTTTTATGACTCTGGGAAAGGGAGTGAGAATAATGACTTTTGCAACTCTGTCTGACTTCAATCCAATCAACATGCAAATCAAGACACCATATTATGGTATTATTGGTCCTCTTTGACAGCATGGATGATGGTGACCTAAAACGTTTTGTTTTCTTTCTCTACCATCTGCCTCTTCCTGATGTCATCAGGTATATGAGGGGATAATAATTATTTCCCTGAAGATAACTCACCTATTTAGATATCCAGGCTCTTGGTGGATTTCTCAGTTAACTTCTCCTAATTCCAGCCTCTTTTCTACACACAGCTACCACATTTTTTGAGCATGTATCTGATTATGTCACATCATTATAAAGTCAACTCCAGAACTGAATGCTGTCTCTATGATATAATAACTAAAGTCATCCCTTTCATATATCAGTTCTTAAAGGTGCAGTACCTCTTCAATCAGCATAATGCACATTAAATTCTTTTGCCTTCACTTTCTTCAATGAAAGAAAAATAATTTTATATATTGCTGATATTAAAAGACAAAGTATGTTAATATTATATAATAAAATAGGGATGCTTTATATATTTATTAGTTTCTAATCTCTTCCTGTGTCATCCGAGACTTCTGCAAAACTCTCCCCATAATTCTCAGTTAATTTTATGTCAGTCTAGTAGAGAGAAAAACTTCAATGGGGAAAGTTTTGTAGGATTAATTTAATTGTGCTTATCTTTGAAAATCCATTCCCAAACTATATTTTTATCTAATTCTATATTGTTAATGTGCTCATACTTCAAAAGTCTGATAAACAGTTAATTTGGGGGCATATTTTTATCCAAGACATTGTATTTCTCATCTCTATATCTTTGCTATAGTCCTCTCATCACACCTGAAATATAACCTTCCTCTGGATATTCTGAGCTCCAAATGAGATCTATCCCAAAGTGCATGGTATTTAAATACTTCATATTTCTTTCTGCTTGTCTACAATGCCAGGGTAAATTCATACATTAACTAGCATGTTTTAAGATTTGCAATGCATGATACATGAAATTTAATTTGCATGTGACCTTTGAGTTAGCTGTTACTATTTTCTCCATTTGACAGATGAGGAAATTGGGGGCATGGAAAGTTGGATAATTTATTAAGGAAAAGTCTTAGGAAGTCAGGAACAACAGCAAACCCTACAAAAAACATGAAGAGCAATTGGACTATCTCTCCTCTCTCTCTCTCTCTCTCTCTCTCTCTCTCTCTCTCTCTCTCCCTCTCCCTCTCCCTCTCCCTCTCCCTCTCTCAATCTCTTCCTTACTCCCTCTGTCCCTCTCCCTCCCTGTCTGTTTCTAATTTTTATCTTTCTTTGTCTCATTCTTTCTTTTATCTCTTTGATCTTTTCCTCCTCCACTTGTCTTTCTAAGTGTGTGATTTTGCATGCATAGATATTATCAAAATATGAACTCAGACTTATGAAAATGCACATGCATGAATATGCCTGCACATGCAAATACAAATGTTCATATAATAACATGCCTAAGCATATATATACACATCTCTTTTATATTCAACTTCACAAGATTGTTATTCTCGTTTGAAAACCTATGTATTGCTATTTGTAATATATGATAAGATCTATTCTTTATTATAAATAGTTTCATATCTGCTAGCATGATACTTGGATTTGTAGGTAGGAGCACTGATTTTGTAGGACCTGGTCTTGCTTTAAGAAAGTCATAGGTAAATCTTTATCTCCAGTCGGACTTTTTGTTCTAATAGGCACACACAGTTTCAGTTTCTGATTTCCTAACGTATAATGTCATATATGTGCATATATGTATAAAATACATTACCTCAATAGATAAACATGTAGTGTGATAAAAAGTACATATGCCTGTGCATATGTATATATCAATCCAAATATAAACATGTAATAACATATACATATATATGTACATAGAAATGTGATTATGGTTTTCTTCCTTTGATCCTACAATATTTTCTTAAGATATTCACCAATTTTTTTCCATCTTTGCAATTCTTTGTGTTCCATTCTTTTTCCCCCTTTCTCATGGATTTATGAGTTTCCATCTGGTCTACTGGTGGATTGCAGGAGTCCATTATCTCATTAGACTGAGATCTCCCTCTTCTAAAATATTTATTTCCTTTTCAATTCATCTATAAACAAAACCCATTGCCTGTGTTTGTTTTTCTTCTCTTGCTTTATTTCTCTTAGCTATAACTTAAGACTTCATCCAAAAACATTTTTTCCTTTGAATGTACTTGATGTTAATAAATATTTGCTTGATTATTTCAAACATTGGCTAATGTTTTCTTTGATGTACTTAGATCTTCAATTTTAGACTTTGAATTGGATCTTTTTCTAATGACCAGGAACTCTACTCTTGCATATTTTTTTGGTCAGTCAGTGGGGTTAATTGATTTGCCCAAAATCACAAGCTAGGTAATTATTAAGTGTCTGATGCTGAGCCTCCTAGCTGCCCCTCCTCTTAGCTTTTGAGAATATGCAGACCCACTTAGTTTCACTTTCATATCCTTACTTTACTACTCTGACCTTGGCCTCCCTGAATAAGACTTGCCTGCATCTTAGATGGTTAAAAAATTAAATATTTGTTGATTCCTCTTTTATTTTAAGGCAGACTATTTGGAGTATCAAACTATTGAACTCTAATGGTCCCGTGGTATTGAACCCTACAACTTTCTTTGGGGTTTTCTAACCATGCTAGTTCTTTCTGTCAACTTTCTCGGAGAATTTATCTAATCTTGTTGCTTCTAGACACAATACCTTGTGGCCTACATCCTACATTTGTTTTGGACTGGCTCTGTTCACAATGGGATGCTTTACTGCCTTGAGATCCCCTTTTGTTAGAAGCCCATTTTCTGTTACATAAATGCTTTTTTTGGTTGTTGTTGTTAAATAAATAACTGGAGTGGAAGAAGTGACCTTAGAATTTAATTGGATTGTTTTAGATCTTACATCACTCTGGGAAGAATCTGAGCATTTTGGCAGAGTTAGTATGTATGACTTGCTTTGTGCTCAGGATCTACCTTGCCTGGGAGACTTTGACAGTTTAAACATGATTCCTTATTTTCACTTTATTAATATAGTTACAATTCCCATGGTGGGAATTGGGTCTAGGTCAATGATCCATCATTTTCAAAATCTGTTCTTCTGTTTTATGCCCATAAGAATATTTGCACTTCTCCAATGATGATTTGCCTTTTTTGTTCTCACTGTTTTAGAGAGCACATCTAACTGCAGTCACTAAATCCATTGCCCTTTTAGTTTACCTTGCCTAAAGGATTGGCCTCAGAACCACATTGTGAGGGAGGTGTCTAGGGATTATTTTCTGTGTTTTACCAATGAGATAATTCAGGTTTAAAATGATTATCTAACAGTGATAATTATAATTGTGTATGTAAATTAGTATGTAAATAGCAAATCGTAAATAGTAAAATTGTATGTAAATTTCAATAAGCAAATCTGTCCAGCTGAAGAGAATGCTATAACTTGAGAGTTACAAGGGAGCAGTTAGGAAAGCAATCCTCCCAAAGAATACTAAGGAAACAATTAACTCAATTTTTTTCTTAATGAACAACAAAGGAAAAAAATGCACAATCGTTGAAATACTCAATCATGCATATTCCTATGCAAATTAATTTATACTTTTATATTCTCTTGATATGAAATCTAAATTGTTCTCTTTTTAATATCAAATCTTTATTCCTATTTCTACTTTCTAAGGTCAAAGGGAATAATTCTAAATTCTTTATAATGTAATAGACATTGAAATACTTCAACAAAGACATCACGTATCTGCCTATAAACAAAAATGACCCTTCCCTCTATCAGAGTCTCATAAACCATGAATTCAAGTCCTTGAATAGCTCCATTTGCACTTCTTTGGACAACATTCAACTTTTTGATCTTCATCATTATCTACCATTACCAGAACTGAACTCTATGTGCCCTTCTTACTCTCCTGACTACAAAACCAGACGGAAGACTAGATCATACCCTGAAGCCTTTGAATGTTGACCTTGCCTCTTCTGAATTTTCTCCCATCTATCAATTAGCATAATTTCCATCTTGTAAATCTTTCATTTTTTATTTTGGCAGGAGATCCTTGTGCATATGTTTTGGGGTTCAAAATGCATTAAATCCTAACGAAATCCATAATAGTCTTCTCAGAAAGAATGTGGTATGTATTATGAATCAGAATTAACTACCCCTTTGGTTCTCTCAATTTCTTGAAGTAGCAGATACTGTCTGGTTTCAGGATCCCTTTTTATGCCTCAGTTTTAATCCCTCAGGATCAGGCAAGAAATAAAAGCTCATAATATGCAAACTATGACTAGATTTCCCACCAGCTGTTCTAGATTGTTGGCAAAAGTTCTAGTCATGACTGAAAATGACTGCTGCAATAGATGCGACTGATAACTGGAAGAAGAAAAGTAAAGGCCTGCTTTTCAAGGAAATAAAATTGACAAGAAATTTAGCTGAGTAACACACTAATTCTGTAATCCCTATATTGAAGAGTTAGCAACTCTTTTTTTTTCCTGGCCTAGGGATCATTGGAAAATATGACTGTGTGGACAATCTGGTGATATATATATATATATACATATATATATATATGTATATATATATATATATATATATATATATATATATATATATATATATACCTTCCAGGGATATAGAACTAAGCTTTTTTTATCTTTTGGGTATTCCATTTTTGATCTAGTTAAGAGAATTTGATGGAGAGATGGAGAGCCCAGGCCACAGCACACACTGCATTGTAGATATTGTAACTCTTGCTGGACATAGACATGTCAAAATATCGCAAAGGATTCACCTCTAATGAAGCATTTTGTGAACAATCTTTAAAATCCTCATTATCATAGTCATAAGGACATTGAAAAGCTGAATTCTATATTCTTTTTAAGGAAAATATCTTCTGGCTATTTAGAAAGTTCAACTGTCCTTAGGAAATGTTTGAAACCCGGAATTTCTTTTGTCTGGTCTGAAAATACCAGAGCTCTTTTGAAAGTTTTATCATCAATGGGACTTGTAATCTAATGGTGATATCTCATTGAGAGATTGTAATCCACACTTTCTTATGTGTTAATTCAGGAAATCGTGCATATAACACATTACTTAGTGAATTGCTATCCCCATAAACTATGATTACATTGGCAGAAGTGTTATCAATTCCTGGAGTGATACTGTGAGGAGAATAAACAGAGTATGTGACACTTGAAGGAATCTTCTCAACAGAAGCCATGCAGACACTCAGCCATCTCTTCTCTTATCTCCCAGAGGAATGATTCTCCCCTGGTATTATCTGTGATAACCAGTGCCACCCATGTCCAGTTGAAGTGCACCATTAATCGAACAATTCCTATGACAAGTTTGGAATCCTTAGGTGCCAGTTGATAAACACTTGGAAAATTTACTTTGTCAGTCAGGAAGGAATCAAATGGGCCATAGATGATCTGAACAGGAAAGAAAATGGTGCTTGTTGGTATTAAAATATGGAATAGAGAAAATCTTATAAAAGACCATGAATCTTTTTATTTATTTAATTGACCAAATTTTTGTACCACAATTTGCCATATATCAAGAAGCATTCCTGAAGTTTGATCCTCTATCTTCTCTACCTATTTTTGTCTCTCTCTCTGTACCTTTAAAGAATCATTCAATCTCTAATGGAGTCACTGGCACCTGCTTCCAGGTGCTACATTTTATAAGAAACTTATCCTGATGCAACCATTGATTCATGGGTAATTCTGAGATAAAATTTTCTATCATACATTTGTTTCAGATTCACTTGACATTCTTTGACACTGTTGAATTATCTCAGATGATATGCTTTCATTGACTAAAGTTTATAATTTTTTAATATTTTGTCCCTGTACCCTCTACTTGTCAGTTCCATTATTGAGCTCAAAGCATTCCCTGTTTAAGGAACTTAATAGCTGCCCATTGATTGTGACTGACTTACATTTGTACACACACACACACACACACACACACACACACATGCATATATGTATATATGTATAATGTCATACCATTACATGTATTATAAATATTTATATTAGTGTATATATTTATTTTGTTCTTTCATTTGTTTCAGTCACGCCCACATCCTCATGACCCCATTTTGGATTTTCTTTACAAAGATTATGGAGTTGTTTGCCATTTCTTTTTCCAGTCTTTTTGTCAATGAGCAACTGAGGAAAATAGGGTCAAGATGACCAAGAAAAAAAAAACAATTATTATAGATATGAGACCAGAATTGATGTCATGAAAATGTCATTCAATGGACAAAGAAACCAAAAAATATTAATTTAAAATAAGGAGTGGATCAAACAGCAAATCATAGAAATAAGCAATAATTATATCGAAGAAAATGAAAATAAAGAGGCATCACATCAAATTTATGGAATGCAGCCAAGGCAGTTTTGAGGGGAAACTTTATATCTCTAAATGCCTATGTGAATACCAAAGAGAAAGAGGAGAACAATGAATTGGGTATAGAGCAAAAAGCTAGAAAAAGGACAAATTAAACATCCCCAATTAAAAAACAAATGAGAAATTATGAAAATCAAGGGAGAGATCAATTAATTGAAAGCAAGATAAACAGTGATCTAATACACAAAACTGAGTTGATTTTATGGAAAAAATCCAATAAAATAGATAAAACTTTGGATAATGTGATTAAAAAAAGAAATAAGATAGCTAAATAAGTATCAAAAATGAAAACAGTGAACTAACCACCAACGAGGAGGAAATTATATAGATAATTCAGAACACCTGAATTACAAACCACTTCTCACACAAATAAAGTCAGATGTAAATAATTGGAAATTTTCAATTAATGGTTAGATCAAGCTAATATAGTAAAAAATGACAATTCTGCCCACATTAAATTACTTATTCAGTGCCATACCATTCAAACTACCAAAAAATCATTTTACTGAGCTAGAAAAAATAGCAACAAAATTAATCTGGAAGAACAAAATGACAAAAATAGCAAGGGAAAAATGAAAAAAAAAATATAAAGCAAGGTGTTCTAGTCTACCAAATCTAAAACTATGCTATAAAGCAGCAGTCATCAAAAACTTCCTAATACAATTTAAGAAATAGAGTCATGGACCAGTGGGTTAGGATAGGTTCAAAAGAAACAACAGGAAATGATTACAGTAATCTGCTATTTGACACATCCAAAGACATTAGCTTCTAGAATAAGATTTCAATATTTGACAAAAATTTTTGGGAAACTGAGGAAAAAAGTTTGACAAAAACCAGACAAAAACCCACATCTCACACCTTACACCAAAATAAAGTCAAAATGGGTAAAGGATTTAGACATGAATGGTTTCATAAATAAATTAATAGATAAAGAAATACTCTACCTATCAGGTCTATCGAAAGTGTACAAACTTCTAATCAAACATGAAATACATTGAAATTTGCAAAATGAATGATTTTGCCTATATTAAAGTTTTGCATTAATAAAATAAATATTTACAAAGTTAGAAGGAAGGCAGAAAGCTGGGAAACAATCTTCACAACTAGGAGTGCTGATAAAAGTCTCATTTCTAAAATATATAGAGAACTACATCAAATTTATAAGGTTGAAATTCATCCCCAGTTGATAAATGCTCAAAGGATATGAATAGACAATTTTCAAATGAATAAATTAAAGCTATACATAGTAATATAAAAAATAATTTAAATCATTATTTTTAGAGAAATGCAAATTAAAAAAACTACAAGGCATTACCTTACTCCTACCAGACTGACTAAAAATGAAAAAAAAGAAAAGAAAAACCATCAAAGTTGTAAAGGTTGTGAGAGGGTTAAGGCATTAATGCAGTGGAGTTGTGAAATGATCCAACCATTCTAGAGAGCAATGTGAAACTATGCCCGAAGAACAATAAAAATGTTTATACCCTTTGAGCCAGCAATTATAATTCTAGGTCTATAATCCAGAAGAGCTCATCAAAAATGTGAAAGGATTCACCTGTTCCAAAATATTTGTAGCAGCTCTTTTAGTATTGGCAAAGAATTGCAAATTGTAGGGATATCCATCCATTGGGCAATGGTAGAACAGTTATGGAATATGAACATTATGGAATCTATTATTCTATAAGATAGCATAAATGGTTGAATTCTAGAATAGCCTGGACTGAATTACAGGATCTGAGGCTGAAGGAAGGGAACAGACCCAAGGGAACAATCTTCACGTGTACAACAACACTGTGAGATGATCATCAGTCTTGAAGTATGTACCCCCCCCCCCCCCCCCCCGCAGCATTTCAGGGAGCTAGGATAACAGTTTCAGATTGGCTGTGGACAATGCTGTCCTCAGCCAGAGAAAGAAAAACAAATTTGAACAAAACAACCAAACCCCCAAAACCCTTCAGCATCTGATGAACACAACATTCACTTTATAAAAAATAACTTATATGCATTTCTTTCCTTTAATCCTAATTACACATGCCAAAAGCATTTATCTATAAACATGTTTCACACAAATGTGCATGTACAATATTAACCTCACTGTTCACCATTAAGGGCCAGGCTGTGGGAAGGGAGGGTGGAAGGAAATTTTGCAACTTAAAATCCTATCTACAATCAAGTCCTGACCGTTGTGTTTGCTGTAGAGGAAATCAGCAAGGACTAATTGTGCCAACTGTAGGAGGCAATGATGATCACTCATTTCAGTGTATTACCTCTACATTTTCCTTTTTGTTGATCACCAGATCTGGTAGTATAAATTCACGGAAAGAATTTCCTAATATTTGCCATATCACATATCCAGCTTGAATTCCCTGATGTTACCCAATTTCAGTCTTCATTGTTCTCCTTAAAATCTGGGCAGTTTTTGTCATGATTCTTACCTGGGGAAACTTGTGGAGCTCCAATAGGGAAGCCATTTGGATTGTCAATTCAGGCCTGGCTCCTCCAATGATAACAAAAGACTTGCCCTTCTTCTCAGGGTGGTAATTTGGCACCATCAGTCATTTTACTGAAAGCTACATTAAGGCATTCTCCAGCATTCTGAAATCACTTGGGAAGGCACTATAAATATGGAATCCTAGAGTCATATTAGGTAACAGATTGGGATCCTTGTTGATCTCCTCTATAGCAAACATGAAGGCCATGGCATGATTGTACAGTTCTGGCTGCAAGTTCAATGTAAATCAATAATGTTAGGACTCAGGAAATTCTTCTGAAAGAAATTACTTCTTTCACAAAAAAAAAAAATGTTACTAATTGTGTTTTAATTTTAGAGTCTACAGTTGAAGGAACTAAGTATGATTGTCCTTACTCTCGAGATAAACCTCACTCTCATAGGAAGTTACATATACTTGTCCAAGAATATCTGACATTTTATCTAGCTTTTTGTGTAACTATTTGTATATCAAATAATCTACAAATCAATCTGTCTATGCAATGATAATACCAAATCTAGTAATCTCTATCAAAAGAAATACTTATCAAGGATGAATTTTTCTATGAGCTATTTTGTGCTGCTTTTTATTCCACAAATAAAAGAATGATTATCTCTTAAAGAAGCAGGTAAGGTTGCTCTTTCTGATATATAGATCCATATTACTGACACATGGAATGAAAAATTGGTACATTAATAAGTTAGTTTTGACTGTAAAGTGTTGCTATGTCCATTTCTATAACTGGAACCACCAATAGAAGAGCAAAGGATTGCATTCATGATGGCATGCAACTACAAAGCCTGATTATGGAGAGGGGTTTAGTGAACTTAATTTCATTGATTTATTTTCCATCCATAAATCAGAAAATCCTCTGTGGAGTGGCTGGAGTGGAATGTTGGAAATGATAATTTTAGATTCTTGAAGATCAACCTAGAAGGTAAACTTGATTTTCAGTGTTCATATTAGATTAGATTTTTATATCATCTTTTCTTTTAATAAACTGTTTCTATGGCCTGGTTTTGTTTAATATAAAAAAAAAAGTCCTTAACTGTTCATTGATGCATTTGTTTGATAGAGTTCAGAACATCTCAAAGAATATATGTTTTGTCTACCTAATACTGTGCCAAGCAGGAATGAAAAGGACAATGTTTGGGCCTAAATTGATATTGATAAATTTTTTGGTTTTGTATTTTTAGATTTTTGCAAGGCAAATAGTGTTAAGTGGCTTGCCCAAGGCCACACAGCTAGGTAATTATTAAGTGTCTGATCCCAGATTTGAACTCAGGTACTCCTGACTCCAAGTCCAGTGCCTTATCCACTATGCCACCTAGCCACCCCAAGATAATTTTTTTTAAAAATACATCAGTGGATTATATTTCAGTCAGGAAATAGGCAGATAGCAAGCTGGGAGGTTGAGGTGACTAGAAAAGCACTGTAGTGTTTTCTATATTTATCAGTTAACTCTAAAAGCTCATACAAATGGAAAAGATAGAAAAGATACATGGAATTGGAAACAATGTATCCTTAGTGTTAAATACCAATTTTAACTAAAAATTATGTAATCCAATTCATCCATCTTAATATATAGATATAACAAGTTGAATTCTGGACTTTCTCCCAGAAATATAGAGAAGATGCGAGCTGGTAAATGAGGCCATACTTGCGGCAAATAAAAATTAATTCCAGTGAGGTTGAGTTGTTTCTGTACTTTGAAATATCTAAAACAATTTAGATAGAAACATCAGTGTATATTTTTAGATATGTGATTTCTTTCAAATCGATAACTCTCAGTCATTTTAGAAATTTCTTCAACTCTTTCAACTACATACATACTTTTATATATTTATATGCGTATTTATGTATGCATATATATGTGTATATGTGTAAATATATATAAATATATATATATATAATATTATAATCCTGAACTTTAACAAGAAAAGCATGTGGGAGGAGGGAATGGTTCAGAGTGAAAGAGGAAGGGAGATAGACAGAGGGAGAGACAGAGGGAGAGAGGCAAAGAGGGAGAGAAACAAAGACAGAGACAGACTTAGATAACAGGCTTGGCAGAGAATCAAGAAAACCTAAGTTAAAAGTCTAATCTTCAAAATCTCCACTGTATAATTGCCATCAATTCACTGAACCTCTCAGCACCTCTGGCAACACTCTTAGAGAGGTAATTATGGTTATGCTGCCAGTCAGAAGCATGTTTACTTAGAGCCATGTAAATATTTATCTACATATAATTATATACATACATGTCAGTACCTCCTTATGTACACTAATTGTTCTATTTTCATAAATAGTTATGAATAGATATGTGTATCAGAACTATCATATATTTAAAATTATACAATTGTAGCAGCTAAGTGATACAGTGGATAGAGCACCAGCCCTGGAGTCAGGAGGACCTGAGTTCCAATTCTGCCTCAGTCACATAATAATTACCTAGTTGTGAGACCTTGGGAAAGTTACTTAACCCCCCTGCCTTGTAAAAAAACTAAAAAAAAAATAAAATTATACAATTAATATACATGAACTGTAACAGGCACAAATTTTTATAAATATACAGACATACATAAGATCATATATATACACACATACTCTCATATATGGATCTCTATGTCTATTGCAGATTCCCATGACATAAAGACACAGTGATATTGGATGACAATTATAATGCCTTTCACCCAGGCTGCATATGGGGCTGCAATGAAAATACAGGATATATTCACAGAATTTTTGTGGCAATGGAGCTCTATAAGAATGTCAAGTCTTAGTAGTTTAAGGACTGGGAAGGAAGCTGGAGCATGGTCTTCCTAAGGAAGGGAACTGACAAATCTTCCTTTTGTCAAAACCATTTCAGAAAGAGAAAAAATTAAGAAAAATATTTGTTGTTTACCCTGTGGGTTATTCTCTATTTACATTTGTGGGGAAAGCAGGGAGAAGTGGTTTCTTATATGGACTTTTAAAGGGAAAAAGATTGAGACACTTAAGGGATAAGAGACAGACAATAGACAGGAAATGATAGTGTCCATGTAACTGTTTTAAAAGTGGCATTTAAATCACCTTCCCATCCATCCCATAATAATTACTTCTTAGAATGAAAATTAAATACTAAAACTTACTTCTAAAATTCCAAAAGTGCCTTAGGATGCTTTTGAAAATAACTCCAATCATAAAGTGCAATAATATCATATTGAATAAAAGAGAAAAATCCCCCCCACAATAAAATCCCCATCTTTGTAGTAGGTGGGACCTAAATCTCTTTTCAGGAAGCAAAGAAGAGATTCTTTATGATCCACAGAATGAAGAAGCTTCAGCACCAGAAATAGGCAAAGGAGAGAGAACATCAGAAACATCTCTCTTCCACAGCTAACAAATGGACAAATAAAAGTCAGACCAAGGCGGGAATGTGCTGTAGATCAGACCTGGTCACAGCAGAACTAGGATGAAGATGAACCTTCTGTTGGAAAGCACTTCTGCAGGCAAATATTTATTTCCCTTTATTTTCACCATTTTCTTTAGAGTTTACTTATGATGTTCCCATATTTTTGATGGGAAAAAGAAAATCCTGTGAAATATTTATATTTGAATATGATACCTTGGAACAGTTCACAATTAAATCACTCTTTAGCCGGAACTCCATAATGCCTCAACAAGATCAAACTGCAGGTTTCTTGCCCCTTAAATGTAATTAACATTCTTAATGACTGCCAGATTTATATGGACTGAGCTTCATGTGATGGTGTTATTCTAAAAAAAAATATAAACTCTAAGCACAGAGTTAAAAGAAGTAAATCCTCATAAAAATGAGGTATGAAATGAACATTGATCACAGAAGATGCAAATGGTGGGGAAAGGGGAGGTAATGCAGGAATCTCTGTCTCTGCCTCTTTCTCTCTGTTTCTGTCTCTCCACCTCTCTGTATTTCTCTTTCTGTACACACACACACACACACACACACACACACACACACACACACACACACAAACAGGGAGAGGGAGAGGGAGAGGGAGAGGGAGAGGGAGAGGGAGAGAGGGAGAGGGAGAGGGAGAGGGAGAGGGAGAGGGAGAGGGAGAGAGAGAGAGAGAGAGAGAGAGAGAGAGAGAGAGAGAGAGAGAGAGAGAGAGAGAGAGAGAGAACAGCCAAACAGCAGGTCCAACACAGATTTTTATGAATTGCTTCTCATCCAGAAGGCAGAAGGCAATCTCCCTTACCCCATAGTAGACCAGGAATTAGGTAGAGGGTAAAGTCTAAGGATATCCAGATACAAATTTTACATTAAACAATGAATCCATGGTACATCAAGAATGGGGATCTTCACCCAATTTGAGCAGTATTTCTCTGCTTCTAGTCAATTTACATTCCAAGAGTAGGTGGTGGTCAATTTAAATCTCCACCCAATTTCTTTCTGTTACATTCATAATTCTCTTCCTCTTTCCCTTGCATCAAAAGTATATTCTGTATGAATTCATGCATATATCCATGTAAAGGTGTGTGTGTATTTGGGTGAATGTATGTTCACCTTTAATTTGTATCCTTCTGTACTTAAATTTAAAGTAAAATGCATAGGAGAAAACATAAGACAATCCTGAAGGAAATGAAGAAAAGCTGGGATCTTCAAAAATAATACATGATATTTATTATATGGATTTTCTTAAAATGGAAATTTATTGCTTTTTTATTCAATCTATTCCTGCATTCTGCTATCTATATGAAATGTTGCTTTTTTATTTTGTGTTGTAGTTTTGCATTTCAATTTAAAATGAATAAAATTGGGGGGCTTCTAGGGGGCACAGTGGATAAAGCACCGGCCCTGGAGTCAGGAGTACCTGGGTTCAAATCTGGTCTCAGACACTTAGTAATTACCTAGCTGTGTGGCCTTGGGCACGCCACTTAAGTCCATTTGCCTTGCAAAAACATAAAATGAATAAAATTTTACAAAATAAAATGACTTTTATTTCATCACTCTCCATTCTGATGTCTTCATTTTTTTATTTCTTATTGCAATATGTATTATTTCACTTATTATATTAAATAGTATTGGTTATAACGTTCATCATTGTTTTACTCTGGCTCCTATTGTGAAGGTTTCTACCTAATGCCCATCAAAACTAATGTTTGCTGTTGGTTTTAAGTTGTTGCTTCTTACCACTATGAAGAAAAGTCCTCTTATATATATGTTTTCAAGTGTTTTTAACAGCAATCAGTCATAATTTATAAAACGTTATTTCTGCATGTTATAATCATACAATTTTGTTACTTCAGTTATTGATATGAAATATGTCAATAGTTCTCTGTATGTGAAACCATCACTGCATTATTATAAATCACAGTTCCTCAAAATTTGTAATCTCTATAACTTATTGTTGCAGTCTCCTAGCCTAGTGTCTTATTTACAATTTTTGCTTCCATATTCACTAATGAAATTAATCTATAATTTTTTTATTCTTTGTATTATTCTTCCTAGTTTAAAGTATCAGTAGCAAATCTATTTCATAAAACAAGTCTGGAAGACATCCCTCTGACTACTCTTTCAAATTATTTCTCTAATATTGGAATTAGTTCATCTTTCAATAGAGAATTCTCTTATAAACTGATATGGCCCTGACTTTTTTCCTTAGCAAGATCATTTATAGCTGTCACAATTTCTCTTCCTAAAAATGGGTTTATTTAGATATTTTATTTCCTCTTCTTTTGAAAGAGATAGTTAAAATTATTTTGTAAATATTCTTTGCTTTCATTTAAATTGTTAAATTTATTGATATATAACTGGGGAAAATAACATAATTTCTTTAATTTCTTCTTCATTAGGGTATATTCACCCTTTAGATTTTTTACAAAAGCTTTATTCTTTAAATATTTTATCTTTTATTATAAAATTAAGTTTAAAACCTAAAATATACAAACATAAGATGATATGTAGAATTGTGAAATTCTACCAGAATTTTTTAATTACATAAAATCTTTTATCTTTCTACTTCACTGTCTTGTTTTTCAAAGTCAGATTATCTCTACACTGGATTAAGAAGGGATACTTATATAAATATAGACAAACATATACATAGATAAAACTATATCAACATACAATTTTACAATTCAGTTTTGATAAAATCAATTTCCTTTGAAACTATATGTATTTTTATTATACATTTGAAAATATCATTTCTAATAATGAATTCATAGGCCTTATCAATGTTCTACAGGGGTCAGAAACACATACAGAAAAATTAAGAAGCCCCTCTTTGATGCTTCATTTCTCCTGAAAAATTCTGCATGATCTAATTTAGTGCAACTTGTGCAAAAATACTAGTGTACCTTGCCATTGTTTTCTCCACTTCATTTTATAGATGAGGCAACTGAAGCAATCAGGGTTAAGTCACTTTGAACTCAGGAAGATGAGCCTTCCTGAATGTAAAACTGGTCATTTCATCACACTTCTTCATTTGTAAAAGAATATTATTTAGCCTACAATTAGTTTTTTCCCTGTGCATTCATGGTTTTTTCCTGAATATAATCTTGTTGCATTATGACATGAAAAAGCATTTATTTAATAGCTTGTTTTTCTTCACTTAATTATATAATGTTTATGTCCTAGAATATGGGCAATTATTGTAAAGGTACGCTGTACCAGAGACAAAATAAATGTATTCCTTTCTATTAACACTTATTTCTCTCCAAAATCAGTCATATCTAGCTTTCTAAGGTTCTATTCTCTGCTTTGACTTTTTATTATTTATTGTTCATAAAATTTGTCCAATTCTGAGAGGAAAGGTTAAAGTCTCAGAGTGTTTTGTTATGAATGAATATCTAGTTACATCTGTAATTCATTTAACCTTTAATTTGCAGATTGAATGCTATGGTATTTGATACATTTAGTTTTGGTATAGATATGGCTTCATTGTTCATAATAACATTTACCAAAATGTAGTTTCCTGGTATGTCTGCTTTAATTGAATCTATTTTAGCTCCAATATTCACTGAAGTCATGATTGCTAAACCTGTTTTGATCCATCAGCTGAGGCATAATAAATACCATTCCAATCCTTTATTTTAACTCTGTTTTTCTCTAATTGTTTATTATATTTCAAATAAGCAACATATTATCTGATTCTAATTTTAATCCATTCTCCTATCTATTTCTGTTTTATGGATAAATTTATCCCACTCACATTCAGTTATAATCACTCATTGTGTGATGTCCTTCATTCCACATTTTTTCTCACCAACATCCTTCTCACTTTCTCCGTTTACCCTATTCCCTCCTCATTTGTCTAATTTGCTTCTAATCACAACTCCCCTCATTACCATCTGCTTTTAGAACTCTTCCCTTATCCTCTCCCCTTATTCTTCTATTCCTTGTACTACCCACCTTTCTAAGATTCCTTCCCATAAAATCTCTGCCCCCGCCTCCTATCTCTTTATACCACTGTAGATGTGTATGCTATTCCCTCTAAGCCATTTCTGGTGAGAATAAAGTTCTGGCACTATCAGTATTGCACCCTCACCTACTTTCCAATGACAGTTCTCAAATTCATGCCTTGGTTGTATGACACAGTTGCTTTTTATAATCATCCAATCAGGGGCAGCTAGGTGGTGCAGTGGATAGAGCACTGGCCTTGGAGTCAGGAGTACCTGAGTTCAAATCCGGCCTCAGACACTTAATAATTACCTAGCTGTGTGGCCTTGGGCAAGTCACTTAACCCCATTGCCTTGCAAAAATGAAAAAAAAAAAAGAATCATCCAATCATAGCCAACTCAACTCTAAGCCTTTGGAAGATGTATGTGCTTCCAGACTATCTCAGTAATGATAACATTCTTAAGACTACTGTTAACATTTTCCAGTAGAAAAAATTAATAGTTGGACTTCACTGGGTCCCTTATTATTGGCTCGTAATGTTTTATCTAAAGATTCTCCTGGATCTTATATGGCAAATTTTCCATTGACTTCAGGTCTTTTTTCATAGTTAAGTGTAAACCACTCAATTCATTAAATATTCATTATTTTCATTCAGAATTATGCTAAACTATGCTGGGTAGGTAATTCTTTCTTGCAAATCCAGTTGCTTTGCTCTTTCAAAAATACTGTTTCTAGTTGCTTTTGTTTTCATATAATGTCTGATAAATCTTCTACTAAATAGAACTTTTATTTTTTTACTTACAATATTTTCTCCTTGACCGGGAACTTGAAACCTGGCTATGCTTTTCCTGTGAGTTTTCATCTTGGGATCTTTTTCCAGGTGTTGATCAATGATTTTTTTCTATTCCCACTTTATCCTCTTTTTTTTAGAACTTTATCCTCATATTCTAAACCTTCAGGGAAATTTTCATCAATATTTTCTTGTAGGATGGTATCTAGATTCTCTATTTCTTTTGTAATAACTTTCAGGTAGTGCCAAAATTCTTATATTGCTTGTCATTGATCTGTTCTCCACATTAGTAATCTAATGAAATGTGTCACATTCTTTTCTGGTTTGTCTTCCCTTCATTATTTAATTATTTCTTATTGTTTTATAAAAATCATTAACATATCCTTTTCCAATTATGCTTTTAAGGAATTATTTTCTCCTTTGTATTTTTGAATCTCATTTTTTCACTCCATTGACTATCTTTTCACAATTTTGTTGACATTCTTGGCTTGCTCTCTTTTTCCCACCAATTTTTTCCATATTCTCTTTTACTTCATTTTATAGAGTCCTGTTCAAGCACATCCAAGAATCTTTTGGGGGATTGTGACTTTTTGACATTTTTCATTGATTCAGTAATGGCTTTTTTAAAACTGTGATAACTTCATCTGAGCATGAACCCACTACCCATTCTATCCATTTTTGTCAGGTTCTTTCTCCTATGATTACTCCTTATGGTTGTTATTATGAATATTAATTGGCAAATTCTACTTCCCCATGTATGAGAAACTGGTTTTATCTACAAAAATTGGCAAGAAACCTTCTTTGTTCTCTAGCTATATAAGATCTAATTAGACCTTAGCCTAATTGGGGTCTGACCCATGGAGAGGATGCTCTGCCTTCCCAATTGGGACTCTGGAGGGTGTACTCTGGGACTTCCCAGCTGTTATTGATTCAGATGTTGAAGCTCCCCCAAATCGGAGATGCTTTTTTTCTTAATATTTATGTTTATGTAGGCTTTGCTCTTCTTTTTATTAAATTAGGACTTATTTATTACTTTTGATGTAAAACTGATTTATAATCACTTTATAAAATAAACTTTTTAGTTTTGTTGGTGTGAATGTGTCATTTTGTAGGAGAAAATTGAAACCAAAACTCATTACTCAAACAGTGCCTTGTGAACAAACTTCTTTATCCAAATTTGTATAGTCAAATGGACCTTGAAAGGTGAAGTTCCAAAACATTTTAAGGAAAACATCTTCAAGATGTTTTTGAGGAAAATATCTTCAGGATATTTTACAGGTATAATTCTCCATAGAAATTTTTTGAAGTTTGGAATTTCTTTTGTCTACCTTGAAAATATCAGAGTTTCATTATAACTTTTAACAGGTCAGTCTCAGAATCGCATAATGAAATCCCAGTGTAAGGTAGTAACCCATACTTTTTTATTTATAGGATAAGGCAATCATGCATATTGCAAGATTGTTAGTGAACTGGTATCTCCGTAAAGATTAAATTGGCAGAAGATTTATCAATTCTTATCAAGATTTCGAAATGGGTCTTAGAGATTTCCTCACTGGTAAGAAATCTTCTCCATAAAGGTCATTAAGGCACTCTTTCTGGCCATTTCTTCTTCTATTTCCCAAACAAATGTTTCACCCCCTACTCTTGCTAATTATTAACCTGAATGTCTCAATCAAATAAAGACCCTGGAAAATATCTTTTAGGAATTACCATGGACAACTTTCCCAATTACCCATTAACACGATGACAAAATAGTCCTTGAAAGAATCCACTGCTCACCTCCATGAAGAGATCCCAAAATAAAAAATCCAAGGAATATTGCAGTCAAAATTTAATTTCTCAGTTAAAGGAGAAAATAAGACAAACAGCCCAAAAGAAGCAATGTAAATGACAATACAACAATCAGAATTGCAGAGGTCTTATCCACTTCAACAATAAAGGATTAAAGGGCCTAGAATTTGATATTACAGAACTCAAAGGATCTTGGATTACAATCAAGAAGGAACCACAGTACAAAATGCACCACATTGTTGGGGGGGGGGGAGTGAAATGGATTTTCAAAGAAATAAAAGACTTTCAAAATTCTGGTCAAAAAAGGCCAGAAGTAATTAGAAGAAAACCATCTTCAAATACAAAACTCAGGAGATGCATAGAAATGGAAATGGAAAGGGGAAAAATGATTGTCAACAACATTAACCTGAATATATTCCTACAATGAAAGATAATACTAGTGGTTTTGAAAGATGTATTTCTCATAGGAGAGTTAAAAGAAATATTTTTAAAGAGAGGCTATGGGTATTGATTGACCATTAAACTGATGATGTTTTGCAAATACTTTAGTTAATGAAGGCAGGGTACAGTTGGAGGGATCGTATTTAGAAGGTATGTGTATAAATGGATCATGTGGTGGTGAGGATTATACTTCTATCAGGACAGAAGAAGGGAGTATACTTAGAGATTCTGTATATAAATAAATCCTGAAGCAATCTTGTTTTATTTTATAATTAACAAAGGCTGTATTTCTATATGGATAGAGGGAGGGAGTGTATTGAAGAAGTTTATAGATATAGAGATGAAAAATATTTCAGAGGTTTTGGACTGCTTAGGCTATAGATTCCTAATGGGAGACTTGAGGGCCTAGGGAGCTGACAAGTCCAGGGTGAGATGAGAAATTTTACATAATTAGGCTTTTGAATTACTACAACAAATACTGAGTTCTGGGGGAAAAAAAAACCTTTGTGAAATTATATGCAGGGTCCCTATTGAAATATGGCAAGGTCCTCAGAGCACCTAGATTCAAACAAAAATATCCCCATCCCCATTATAACTATAGGGGTACTTGGTGCCAAGAGAATTTAAAGAGACTTTATGAGACCACCCACAGATTCTTGAGTATTGAGCTGAAAAGGACTTCACAGATTTTGAATGACTAGCATTTCTAATTACTCTAGGAGAAAGTGAGACCTAGTAGGTAGGCAGTTCTAGGTAAAATAAGCAGCAGATCTTTACCCAAAAAGACCCTAAGAGATTTTATACTGAGGTGTTTGAATTAAGATTGGAAAAACTGAAGCCTGAGGAAGTAGGAACCTACATATCAGATTGTTGACATGGAAATTCTAGACAGAAAGCTCATTATTTCATTCTGTGCTTTTCTAGAGGAGACCACATCATGAAATATGTTTATATACAAGGTACACAGTAGATGTGAATATATATATATATATATATGTATGTATGTATGTATGTATATAAAATGAGACAGTCTTGTGAGATCACAGAGTAAAGTATCAGCATTTTTTATATTAATGATATTTCAGAGAAGTAAACAGAACCCACCTTCTGAAATACTCTTTTCCTGCTCTTGCAGGTAGCCTTATGATCTTTACTTTTTGGGTCTTCTCTCTTGTCAACAGGGGAAATAGGATTCTGACACTCTGTAGTCCTCATTCCAAAATGAAAATGAAAATTAATTATTTGATTTAGTTCAAAAGATCATATAGAGTAAGGAAAAGTGGATAAGAAATTCAAAAACATTAATTGCACAAACATAAATCAGACATGAAATAAACAGGTTTTTTTTACCACACATTGAAAATTAAAGCAAAAGAAATAGATTTTTAAATGATTGACATTGATAGGATGATATTAAAACTTGTCATAGAATTATCAAATATCTTCTTTCAGAATTTCCTGGTAAACTATTTCTCATGTCACCACTACTATAGGAATCTAGACCTTCAGTTGACTTCTTTCATACTAGAATTCAAGATGTGGGGAAAGATCAAAAGAACTCTGTATTGGGAGATGGACTGTTGTTCATCAGGTAATGAATGCATGCTAGTGTCTATGGAATGCAAAGTAGCAAAAAGAGAAGTAAAATTAGCAAAACGCTGGAAAGGTGTGAAGGAGTCAAGTGTAAAAGTGCCTTAAATACCAAAGAATGTATTTTTACTTGCTTATGTACGAGAAAGACATTTTCTCTTTTAGAATGTTTTGTATGAGTAGTTGACATGGTCAGACCTGTAATTTAATATAATTTTATCAAAAGTTGAGTGATGGGGAGCAGCTAGGTGGCACAGTGGATAGAGCACTGGCCCTAGAGTCAGGAGTACCTGAATTCAAATCCAACCTCAGACACTTAATAATTCCCTAGATGTGTGGCTTTGGGCAAGTCACTTAACCCCATTGCCTTGCAAAAAAACTTAAAAAAAGAAAGAATGAATAGAACGGGGAGACTTGTTAAAAGGGAAATTTAGCAGCTATGCTAAATTAATCCCAGTTAAGATAAAAGGGTGAAAATAAGTGAGACTTCTAGACGAGAATTATAGGATTCAACCCTGGATAACATGAAGTTAGTAAATAACCATTTCTTGTTCTGAATAGAATGGTGACGTGGTTAGATACATTTCCAATGAGAATTTATTTCACTTGTACTTCTGGTCAACATGGAAAAGAAAAGCCCGACACTGTTTTAAGCTCTCCTGGTTTTCCCTCAAAACTAACAAGAACCAAGCCTCTGAATAGATTTTGGATCCAAAGAACCCAGAGAGGAACTGAGGAGAATATCTACCAACAAAGTATGTCCCAGGGAGTTAGGGTCAGCCAGGGGTACAAAGCAGAGACCCTGCACAGTGTCTGTGAGGTGAAGCTGTGAGCTTTCCTGTAAAACAATGGCAGAAGCATTTTCTGAGAGCATATAGGAGAGTTCCAACTCTGCAGTCTATACATCCATCTGTTCAGCTTGGCTTGTATAGAAAACCAAGACCTCAAGCCCCTCTATGTTATCAGCAGAGTCCCTGTGTTTCCAATTGAGTACCCCCCAAACCCCCATCAGTTACCATGGGAAGCCATGACTCTCTCCAGAACAAACATAGTAGTCTGCATTTTGTCCTAAAATCCAGATATTGGTCAAAATCTCCAAAAGTTAATTGTAATAAAGATGATTAGCTTTCTAGTCTGAGGGCTCAGCAGATCCTGCTGTGAATGCACCTCCCCCCACTACAGTGAGCCACTGATCAACATCACAGACATTCAAGAGAAAATATCTAGCATTTCTTACTGGCCAACCCACATGAAGTTACTAAGCCCAGTGAACCTCAACTAAGCCCAGGGACCTCAACAACAAAGGTCTGTGAACTAGCCTTTCCCCCCAACACAAGATCCTAGGAAAATGAAGACAGGTCAGTGAAAAGCAGGGTCCATGGAATGTGACCTTGAAGACAAAGATCCTAACTCAGAACTGGAGCTTCAGAGGAAAATATAAATTGGTCTCCAGCACCAGAAAGACGTCTTAGAAGAGAACAGGAAGGAGTTTAAAAATAAAATGGAAAAAAAGTGGGGAAAAGAAACACAAGAAAAAATTAACAGCCTAAAATAAGAAAACAAATCCTTTGAAAATAAAATTGGACAAACGCATAAAGAAAATAATTCTCTCAAAAACATAATTAGGAAAATGTAAAAAGATAACAACTCCCTCAAAATTATAATTGACCTGTTGGAAAACAAGATGCATATAGTAAATGAAGAAAACTCTTTGATAAAAAAAAATTGATATCTATGGAAACTAATGCCTTTGTGAGAAGCTGAAACTGTCAAACAAAATTTTAAAAATGAAAAAATAGAAGAAAATGTAAAATACCTCATCAGCAAAAAACTTACCTGAAACAGATACAGAAGAGGCAATTTAAGAACCACAGGACTCCTGAAAACCTTGAAGAAAAAAAAAAACCTGACTGTATACTTCAGAATATAATTAAGGAGAATTGCACTTATATCCTGGAACCAGAGGTTAAAATAGTCAGGGAATGAATACATTGATTCCCTCCTAAAAGGGATCCCAAAATGAAAGCACCAAGAAATATTGTGGTCAAACTCCAGAACTATCAGATAAAGAAGAAAATCCTGCAAGTGGGCAGAAAGAAACCATTCAAATACCAAGGAGTCACAGATAGGATTACAAAAGACCTAGATGAATCAACATTAAGGCATTGAAGGGCCTGGAATATGATATTCCAGAGAGCAAGGGAACCTGGACTGTAGCCAAGAACTCAATATCCAGCAAAACTTAGGTTTCACTTCCAAGGGAAAAGGTGGATATCTAACAAAATAAGAGAATTTCAACTTTTCCTGATGAAAAGACCACACTTAAATAGAAATTCTGATCTTCAAACAGGAGACTCAAAAGATACACAAATAGATAAACAGTGTAAAAGGGGGAAAATCTGTTATCCAACAAGATGAAACTGGCTATATCCTCACTTAGGAGAAAGATTTTCATAACTCTTGAGAATGGTAACTCTATTAGAAGGATTATAATTAGCCAGAAGTAATGGACACTCATAATTTGTCTGTGATTCTGATGGAATGATTTAAGAATATCTTCTGAAAATGGTGGGAGAGTAAAGAGACAGGAGAAAGGGGGAGATTGAATGGGGTAAATTATATCACATGAAGAGGAGAAAAGGACCTACTGCAACAGAGGGAAAGAAGGGAGGAGGTGAGAACTATACGAATCTTACTCTCATCAGATTTGACTCAAAGAAGGACTAATACAAACACTCAGTTGAGTTTAGAAAACTTACCTTCCCTTTAAAGCATTTAGAGAGAAAAGGTAGGAGGGGTAAGAAAGAAGGAACTGAAAGAAGGAAGGGAAGGAAGAAACAGCAAAGGGAAAGAGGAACGAAAGGGAAATGGGGTTGGGAGGCAAGCATACTGAAAGAAGTGGAATTCAGAAGGCAAATACTGGTGAATAGGGATAAGAGGAAAAAAGGGGGGAAATACAAATGGAGGATAGATAGTATGGAGGGCAATTAAAAATTAGTCATTATAGCTTTGAATATGAATGGGATGAACTCTCCCATAAATCATAAGCAGATAGCAAAGTGGAAAAAAAACCAGATTCTCACAATAGTCTGCTTACAAGAAATGCAATGAAACAGAGATACATACAGAGGTAAGGTAAAAGGTTGGAGCAGAATATATTATGCTTCAGTTGAAGGGAAAAATGCAGGGACAAAGAGACTCATTAGAGAAAGAGAACTCAATTAAAGAGATAAGGAAGGGAACCTTATCTTACCTCCTAAAAGGTACCATAGACAATGAAGCAATTTCAATACTACATATGCATTCACTGAGTGGTATAGCATCCAAATTCTTAGAGCAGAAGCTGAATGAGTTACAGGAAGACATAGACAGCAAATCTATTAGACAAAATTAGATACATCTAATCATAAAATAAACAAGAAGGAAATTAAGGAAGTAAATAGAATGTTAGAAACTTTAGACATGAAAGACCTTTGGAGAAAACTGAAAGGGAACAGAAGGGAATATACCTTTTTTTCCTGCAGTACATGTCACTTACACAAAAATTGACCATGTACTAGAGCATTAAAAACTTCATATTCAAATGCAGATCATATTGCTATAAAAATCACATGCAATAATTAGTGATAGACCTAAAACTAATTGGAAACTAAAGAACTTCTTTTTAAAGAATAGGTAGAGCAAACAATAAATCAAAGAAAGAATTAATGACTTCATCCAAGGCAATGACAATAGAGAGACAACATACCAAAACTTAAGGGATACAGTCAAAGCAGTTATTAGGGGATATAATACATTACTAAATTTTAAATCAATAAAATAGAGAATGGGGAAATCAATGAACTGACCATGCAGCTAAAAAAGTTAGAAAAAGTACAGTTTAAAAATCCCCAATTAAATATCAAATTAGAAATTCTGAAAATTAATAGAGAGTAATAAAATCAAAAACAAGAAAACAATTAAACTAATAAATAAATCTGATTTGCTTTTATAAAAATATCAAGAAAATAGATAAAAGAAAGAAGAAAAGCAAATGACTAATATCAAAAATGAAAAAGGTGAATTTACCACCAATGACAAGGAAATTAGAGTAATAATTCAAAATTGTTTTGCCCAACAGTATGGTAATAAATTTGATAACCTAAATGATATGGATGGATATTTACAAAAATATGAATTGCTCAGGTTAAATGAAGAGAAAATTAAATGCCCAAATAACCTTAGTTCAGAAAAAGAAATTCAACAAGTTATCAATGAACTCTCTAAGAGAAACTTTCCAGGACCAGATGGATTCACAATTAAATTCTATCAAGCATTCAAGGAAGAATTGATTCCAATTCAATTTAAACTATTTGGAAAATAGGTGAAGTTGGAACTCTGTCTAATTCCTTCTATGACAACAATATGGTGCGGATACTTAAACCAGGAAGAAAAAAAAAAAGAAAGGAAAAACAGAGAAAGAAAATTTAGACTAATTTCCCTTATGAATATGAATGCAAAAATCTGAAATAAAATTTTAGCAAAGTAATTACAGCAAGTTAGGATAATAAATTCAGGTTAATACACTTGAACCTAGCAGGATTTGTTTAAGGAATGCGAAGTTGGTTCAATATTAGAAAAATTGTCAGTATAATTGACTATATCAATAACAAATCTAACAGGAATCATATGATTATCTTAATAGATACTGAAAAATACTTTCACAAACTAAAACACCCATTTCTACTTAAAATATTAGAGAGCACAGGAATAAATGGATTGTTCCTTAAAATGATAATGAGTATCTATCTGAAACTATCAACAAGCATTATCTATAATGGCAATAAGCCAGAAGCATTCCCAGTAAGATCAGGGGTGAAATGTCTACCCATTATCACCTCTACTATTCAATATTATATTAGAAATATTAGCATTAGCAATATGAGAAGGAAAAAATTGAAAGAATCAGAATTGTGAAGGAAGAAACAAAACTCTTACCCTGTGCAGATGACAACTGGAAACAATTGGCAACTTTAGAAAGTTGTAGGATATAAAGTAAATCCACATAATCCTGGACATTTACATATATGTATATATGTATTACTAACAAGATAGAGCAGAAAGAACCAGAAAGAGAAATACAATTTAAAATGACTTCAGACAACATTAAAATAATCGGGAATCTACCTGCCAGGGCTGACTCAGAAATTCTATGAAAGCAACTATAAAATACTTTTCACACAAATAAAATCAGAGCTAAATAACTAGGCAACAAATCTGGCCTCAGATACGTAATAATTCCCTAGCTGTGTGACCCTGGGCAAATCACTTAATCACTGCCTGGCAAAACCCAAAAACAAACAAAACAAAATAAATAACTTTGCAAATAGCAACTACTCATGAATAGGCCCAGCTTATATAATATATATATGAAAAATTCTACACAAATTAAGCTATTATTTAGTGATATAGTCATCAAAACTCCAAAAAAATTATTTCAGTGAGGTAGGAAAAATTGTAACTAAATTCCTATGGAGAAACAATGTCAAGAATTTCTAGTGATTTAATGAAAAAAAAGTGCAAATGAAGGAGATGGAGTCTTAATGGATCTAAAATTATATTATAAAGTATCAATCATCAAAAATATCTGGTACTGGCTATAAAATAGAGTGTTGGATCAGTGGAAGCGATTAGATGCAAAAGAGACAGCAGGAAATGATTCTAGTAATCTGCTGTTTGATAAACCCAAACAATTTAGCTTCTGGGATAGGAACTCACTTTTTGATTAAAGACTTCTGGGACAACTGGAGGATAGTTTGGCAGAAACTAGGATTAGGCCAATATCTCACACCCTATACTTAGATGAGATCAAAATGAGTGTAGAATTTAAACATAAAAGAAAATATTATAAGCTAATTGGGAGAACAAGGAGTAGTTTACCTGTCAGATCTATGGAAAGGGGAGCAGTTTATGATCAAGGAAGAGATAGAGAACACTACAAAAACCAAACTAGATAATTGTAATTACATTAAATTATAAAAGTTTTGAACAAACAAAGCCAATATAACCAAGATCAAAAGAAAGTAAATTGCGAAACAAATTTTACAACTAGTGTTTTCTGACAAGAGTCATTTCTAAAATACATAAAGAACTGAGTCAAATTCATTTTAAAAAAGATGTCATTTACCCAATTGACAAGTAGTCAAAAAATATGCAAAGGCACGTTTCAAGTGTGGAAATTAAATCTATCTTTAGTCATATGAAAAATTTCTCTAAAGCATTATTGATTAGAGAAATGCAAATTAAAGCATTTCTGAGGTACCACCTCACACCAAGATTAGACAATATGACCAGAAAAGATAATGATCAATGTTGGAGGAGGTGGGAGAGATCTGGGACACTAATGCATTGATGTTAGAGCTGTGAACTGAACCAACTTTTCTGGAGTGCAATTTGGAATTATGCCCAAAGAACAATAAAAATGTGAATACCTTTTGATCCAGCAATGCCACTACTGGGTATATATCCTGAAGAGGTCATGAAAATGGATAAAAATCCCACATGTACAAAATATTTATAGTAATTCTGTAGTGGTAAAAAATTGCTGAGGGATGTCCATCAATTAGGGTATGGCTGACCAAATTATGATGTATATACATACATACATACATATATATATATATATATATACATATATATATATATATGTATATATATATCTGGAAAGACTTGCATGAATGGATGCTATGAGATGAGCAGAACCAGAACAACATTATGCACCTTAACAACAAGATGGGGTGATGATCAAAGCTGATGGATTTGTTCACTCCATCGGTTCAATGATCAGGAAAAATTTTAGGGGATCTATGATGGAGAATCCCCATCTGTTTCCAAAGAAGAAACTATGGGATTTAAACAAAGATCAAAGATAATTTTCTTCAATTTTGAAAAAAGTTGTCCTACATATTAAATAATTTTCCTCACTCTAATAATTTCTTTCTTCTTATGGATGTTTTTTTCTCTCAACATATTCAGTTTTGATTTATGAATATCACAGAAACAAATATACAGACTATTAGATTATCTTCTGTTGGGGGAAAGAGAGGGAAAAATTGTAAAAGTCAAACCCTTGCAAAACTGATTGGTAGAAAGTATTATTGTATATAATGGGAAAAAAAATAAAAGATTTATTTTAGAAAAGTGTTTATTTCACTTTTAAACACATTTCCAATTTCTCCTTGTTTGCATGGTCAGTATAAAAGGACTAAAAGAAAAGTAGTTGCTAATTAGAAGGTAAAAACTTTAATCTTTCTGATCAAGTGGATTCATGACAGAGAAGAAAGGAAAATGATGAAAGAAAAATATTCCCATTAGTATATCAGTTGGAGTTTATGAGAACCAAAACTGAAGTTATTCCTGGGGGGGGGGGGGAAGGGTGATGGTGTTGGTTGAAGGATTAATGTCTATAGACACCACTAGGTGGGGTGGCAAAAACAAATTTTGTCTAAAAGGATTAAGAATGTAAAAATGGCAATGAAAATTTATAATTGAGAAATTGATACAGCAACTGGCAGAAGGGTAATGGTGGTGATGGAGATAAAGGAAGAGCCCTGAAAATGGACAGCTTCAGATGAGCAGATAATGGAGACACTTATATGAACAGATATCTAACCTCAAACATGACTTCGTTATTTTTTTCAGGATATTCATAATATTTCTAGGAGACAGGGGGTCATGTTCTTGACTGCTGACATCCTCTGGCATAGGGCTTATGATTTACCCATTGCTGGGTGTTCCACTGTGGCCTCAAAAGGATCACATAGCATTTGGGAATGAAGATGCAGACAAGTAAGCCACCACTAGAGCTCAAGATGGAGAAGATTTCCACAACTACCATCATTTTCCCTTTGGTGCTCTGGTATGTGGGCAAAAATGAAATCCAGACACTGCAGAACACTAGCATGCTAAAAGTGATAAACTTGGTTTCATTAAAGGTGTCAGGAAGGTTTCTGGCCAGAAAAGCTACAGTGAAAGTCCCCAGGGCCAAGAACCCCATGTAGCCCAGGACAGAGTAGAAGGCAATGAGTGAACCTTCATTGCACTTCAGGAGGATGTGCTCAGGTTCTGAGTATGGGTCTGTATCTGGGAACGGTGGAGAAACTAACAGCCAAATACCACAGAGGATCACTTGGATCAGGGAGCAGATAAGAATGATAGAAATGGGTGTCTTAGAGCCCATCCATTTTCTGTTCCTGCTCCCTGGTCTTATTACTTTGAAGGCTATCAATACTGTGATGGTTTTAGCCAAAATGGAGGAGATGGCCATCGTGAATGTGATTCCAAATATTGTCTGTTGAAGAAGACATGTGGCTGAGGTAGGCTTTCCAATGAAGAGCAACGAAGACAGGAAGCATTGGCATAGGGAGAAGAGCAAGGTGTAGCTAATAATAATATTGTTGGCTTTCACTAATGGAGTGTCCTGATGCTTCACAAAGACCCCAATGATCAGAATTGTCAAGAGACAGAAGATGAGAGTTGTGCAGGTCAGAGTCATGCCCAGAGGTTCCTCAAATGTCAGAAAGATCTCCACTTTGGGGAGGCAACGATTTCTCTCCTTGTTTGCATATTCATCTTCGGGACAGGCAATGCATCGTTTCATATCTATAAAGAATAAAAACATTTTCAATATTTGAAGTTGGGCCAAATTTTATTAACCCTGGCAAGAGAACAATAAAATTTTGCAAACTGAACTTCTTGTTTACAAAGGAAGGGGCCCTCATGATCTTATTCATTTCCTCAAGAGATATCAGTATCTCATGAAATGAGCATCCCAAATTCATAATCAATAATAATTCAGATGCATAGACCCTTCTAGTTCATAAATAGATCGATTTTTAAAAAGTCTTCTCTCAGATTTCATGGCCATTATAATAACAGCTTCTCATAAAAGAAGTATGAGGCGATGGGAGGTGGTCAAGAAACATTTACTAAAACTTACTTGGTAGATACTGTGTTAAGATCTTGGCCTACACATAGCAGCAAACTGATGACAATCCTTCCCTTCCAGTTTTTGCATCCTAATGTGAAGGGTAAAAGGAGAAGAACAAACAAGGTAGTTGAAAAGTAAAGGTTGGGGAGGGGAAGTAAAGGGAAGGAGTTGGCATGGTGTCATGTGACTCCTTGATGGTATGGGGTCCAAGCCTATAGATAAAAAATAAAGTCCTAAGGAGAAGGAATCATGGATAAAAAAGACACAAATTGAATCCCTGTGGGAATTTATATATGGGAGCATGTGACTAGAATACCAGAAATTACAGAGAAGAGATATATAAGCTGTCCTAGTCAACCTGTATAATGACTCATGTATGGTAATAATATTGGGACTATGCAGGAGTTCTTAGTCAAGATGGAGGGCTGAACATTTTCTCTAATTCACAGGATCTTGCAGACTTCTCCACAGTAATTATTGTTTACAAGATATAAAAATCATTTCCACTCCCTTAACTCTAAAAATCTTGAATGTAACCAGATATAAACATTAGCAAAAGAAGTGAAACTACATTTATACTGAATGTATTTTTAAAATTTTCTAAGTAAAATATGCATTACAAAACAACTTGTTTCTACTTCAACTGAAAACTACTAGACTAAGTCACCACATACCAGAAAAAAATAAAAATGTGATGAATGAAGAATAAACAATCCCTTGTTTCTAAAATGTATCCCCAGCCCCTTTTTCCCCATTTTGGCCAAATGTATTTTTTTCTCTATCACTTTTTATTGTCATTTTTTTTCTTGTTTCTGAATAGAGCCATGTATGCACACATGAGCTGTGTGGTTTGGGGCATGTCACTTAACCATTTGCCTCATTTTCCTCAATCTGCTTAATTTCAAAAAGAAATTGAAAGTCAAATTGTTGGGAGCCAGGGTCTCTAAGCTGTTTGACACAGTCGTGGCAAGTAGACTCAAGGCAGTCACACCGCCTGATGGAACAACATTCCCTTCTTCAATATATATAGGGATTCCATGTATACCCATATTTATAGGTCTATTATTGATTGCAAAACTTACTCATCCTAATAGTGGAATGACTATAAAGGAAGGATTTCAGAGAAATTCCTTGAATGAAACAGATTGTGAACTCTGTCCAAATTTAACAGGATTGCCTCTCCCTGAGACATACAAAAGGCTTCAGCATTATGAATCTTTGGAAAATACAGCACTAGGAGTTCCAGAGAGATGTCAGAATATATACAGGGAAACGAGATACAAGATGGGTCAGATAGAATTCCAGGGAAATTAACAGCTTTGCCCCCCTTATCATACACACGAATATATGATAAAGATGGTGAGAGAATAGTTAGTAGAGGTGACCAATATGTGAACTCTAACAGCCTTAGTTTATTGGCAAAGAATAAAAAGTCATAGAAACCATAGCATCTACCAACAAGGGCTGAAAGGAAAATTAGTTATTGAAGGAGTCAACGGACAGGTGGACAAACATAACTGCCCTCACTATAGGTTTTCAAGGGAACACATTGAAAACATTACATATGCGGTACAAAAACATAGAAGCATTCCATTAAACAAATTATATCAAAGATTATTCTAAGGAAAGTTCTGTTTAATCAATAACTTTACTATGCAGCAACAAACTAGGCAACAGGCAGGTTGAGGTCATCACGGTCTGAGCAGGGACAAGAAAATTAATTACATGATTGATAATCACACCTGTAACCACTGCATGATCAAACTTGTATAACCATATGAACTATGTGATTAATGTTGAAAATTGTATACTTTTATAACCAAGGAAATGATTTTAGTTTGCTTGTTTCATATGATTCTGAGACTATAAAAATAAATCTAAGCAACTGACAGTCAGTCAACTGCTCCTGCCTTTACCCACTTGTTGACTCAACTCATTTTGCCGACTCTCTCCCTCCTGTCAGGTTCCAAGGACTCCGCGGAGGCTGGACCCCCACATCAAATGATTCGCTAAATTATTTTGAAGACAAGCAAACAAACAAATTGAATCATATGTTTTGCTGTAAATGCAAGGACAAATACTGGTAAGATTTTAAAGTCCCCATGACCAACTGAAAGTTCATGAATTAACAATATTAACATATTGTTAAATGTAAAGGAAATGGACTCTATGGATATCAGACAGTGAGAACATTTTTTAATGATTCAACTTTCTATTTTAATGTGTTTTGACTTTCATCTCTGTGACTTTATTGGTAACTTATGGGCAAGATGTATATTTTCTTCCTGGCATGTAAAGATTTTTATTAACATTTTTATTATCAAATAATTTATCTGCATCACTCCCACCATAACCAACACCACCAATCATCACTTAATCATCAGCATCATGAAAAATAGGGAAGAAATGACCATAAGAATGTCAAGAAATAAAGATGATGAAACACATAAGAGAATGAAGAAATTTTTCAACATCTTCTAAAATTTTACACCTCTATCTCCTGAAAGATTTCATAATTTTGAAAGTGGGTCATAATTTTAAAAAAATGATCACGTGGTCAAAAATCTAAAAGACAACACAGAGGAGAATCAATATAGACATCAATTCTTATTCTGTGAAGAACATGGAGACTTAAAAATTGGAAAAAAAGAAAAGTATTAGAAACAAATGAATCACGATATAAACAAGAAATCTAACTTAAAATAAGTATAGGTAAAATAATCTAAATTTATATTAAATTAGCTTAGGCTCCATACTTTAACTTATTGAATTAGCATATGCTATATTATATTATTATAATGTATTACATCATATCAAATTACCTTGCAACATTATTTGCATCATCATATCATATATCAAACCATAGCATCTTATATCATATCACATCATATTACATTATGCATTATAAAACTATATTATGAATTACCTTATAATAATTGAATGAGCTTATGGATTAGATTGTTACTCAGAAAAAAGGAGTAGCATATTGGATAAAGAAAAAGAAATCTCTCCATTTATATCTTACAAGAAACATCTATAAAGCAAATACCTACATATAATAAAAATGAAGACCTACTAAAATTATTATGCATCAAATTCCAAAAATAGTTACTATTATGTTATAAATTAAAGGAAAATTTGATATAAAATTTGATGAGGAAAGACTACTATTCTAAAAAATGGACAATACAACAAGATTAATAGTCAGTGTAAATTTACTAAATACTTTTGAAGGTTGTGAAGGAAATCGATCTGAATTAATGGATATATAGAAAGTAATGCAAAAATGATAAGAGAATTACAAATTATTCCCTTTTTTTGGCATATGAACCCAAATGGTAAAAGGATAGAAAAAAAAATCTGACTAAACTAGAAGAAAAAGAAGATATGTTTTCAATCATGTTAAGATGTACACTTTTTCCAGGTGGAATTGGAAAAAATGCCCTGAATCAGGGCAAGAGAGATTGTCCAAATAAATATGAAATGTAGAATTAGCCGATCACCTAGACATCATCATATTCTCCTTGACTTAGTGGTCCACTGAATAGAACTGGGACTGTAATGAGGAATATCGGAGATCAAACCCACCCTCAGAAACTTCTTAATTGTGTGACCCTGATATGTCAATTAATTTCCATTTTCCTCAGTTTCATTATCTGTCAAATGGAGATACTAATGGTACCTACCTTTGAGAGTTGATGTGAGGATCAAATGAAAATACAATTATGAAGTTCTTAGCAAATTGCATAGCTTTAGAAATATGAGATACTGCAATGTTCTTCCTGAATGATCCCATTGACTCTACCTCCAACACCCATACCCTTTTAGAACCCCTTGTCCTTGGCCTCTCTCTCCCTTTAATCAGAGAGATTGGTGGGTGGACCTCAGAGAACTCCTTGAAGATCCTTCAATTCAAGGACATTCCTATAGTGGACACCTCATTATGTCTCACCCAGTTGTAGGACTTCAACATTCCAACCTCTCTCAACTTCTTTACATATTGTCTTTCCCCTACAGGGTTTTGCCTTTTGCTTAGGACAATCCCTAAAACCCTGCAGGCACTTCGTAAATCTTGAAGTGACTAATTTTAAATCATTAGTTTTGAAAATATTCTTCAATTGAATAATTTAGGAAGTACAGAGATAATGACCCAAATTAAGGAAACAATGAAATAAATAACAAATAATACAATTAACAATTCAAAACGAACATTTTATATCTATATCTATATGCTTAAATTAAGTGTATATTATTTATATATAATATACATTATAATAACAACCTACATTACCAAATCTAACATTCTCAAAAGAAAAATCATAAAATGGATTAATGAAAGCTTGAGTATTCCAAATCACTCAAAATGAAATTTTGAAATGACATGAAAACTTTCTAAATTTTCTTAACTTGTGCCCCAGACCTGAAACACTCCCTGATACTGGTGTGATTACAGACCTCTGTGGATTCTTTTAAGATTCAACTAAAATTCTGACTTCTATGGTCTAGTTTACTAATTGCACAATCTGAGAGAAAATTAGAATATGTACAAGGTTTAGCACAAAACCAATTACCAAAAAATAGAAAAAAAAACACACAAACAAAAGTTATTTTTTAAATGAATGTTTTAAAATTTCAAAGAACAAATTCATGGTCCTAATGATGAAATATGAGAAAAAAAAAGTCACATCCTGCTTTTCATAGAGGGATGAGGCCCAAAGATCTAAAAAAAAGAGAACAACACAAATTTTCTCTTTTATTTGGCATATTGCTTTATTTTACTGATTCCTCTCTGGTTCTTATTTTCTCTTTTTCTTTGGCCATATATCCCTGAAAATAAACCCCAGTATGATTTTTCAGGATGCTCCTAATACAAGCCCCACCCCCAAATTAAGCTGCAATTAAGATCCTTTGCTAGATGGATGGATTTCTTATGTCCATTGCAACACACAATGGACAGATTGAATTATAAAATAATAATATTAATATATATTTACATATAAATAAATTATATTATTGACATTAATACTTAAAATAATTGATAATAAAATAATAATTATTTTACCCAAGTGGACATGTTGCAGAGAGAAGAATAGATAAGTCATGATTCCAAGAAGTCATTCAAAGACCATTTGTGTATGGAAATCAATGACTACACTGAAAATAGAATGGAGAGAAATCAGCATGAAAACATTATGACACCTAGTCTACATGAAGTTGTGACTTGGGTGAAGAATTCATGGGATGAAATCACCAACAGCTGTGGTGCCAATGCACAATGAGCAAGCTTCATGGACAAGAAGTGGTCATTTAAGGGGCAGCTAGGTGGCGCAGTGGATAGAGCACTGGCCTTGGAGTCAGGAGTACCTGGGTTCAAATCCAACCTCAGACATTTAATAATGACCTAGCTGTGTGGCCTTGGGCAAGCCACTTAACCCCATTGCCTTGAAAAATCTAAAAAAGAAAAAGAAAAAAAAAGTGGTCATTTAAGAACTCTGTTGCAGGACAGGAGAGATTAGGAAATGAAATTAGGCAAATTAGGAAATAAGAAAAATTCAGGCTGGAATTCAGGGTTTGGAAATGGCTACATTTGATAAATGTAGATCTTTGTACTTGAATAAAAAATATATTTTTATACATAGGAAAAATAATGTTACTCTTTTGAAAATAAACCCTAATGTATCCTTTATAACAAAAATTAATATGGGGGGACAGGTAGATGGTGCAGTGGATAGAGCACCATCCTCAGGGTCAGGAGGACCTGAGTTCAAGTCTGATCTCCCACATTTAATAATTGACCAGCTGTGTGACCTTGGGCAAGTCACTTAATCCTATTGCCTTAAATAAATAAAATTTTTAAAAAAATATGTAACATCCAGTCTTATTTAGGGGGGGAAAGAATGTGATGGATAATGGGGAAAATTTGGTTAATGAATAAAAATATTAACACATCTAAAAAAGTTGATGAAGTTATAAAAATACATTGTTTCCCACTTAGATGAGATTTATACATACTTATATTTATATATATATAAATATCTACATGCATAAATATTCATATATATACATATTAACTGCTGTTTTCTTCACTTTGGGTGAAAATTTCTTCATATATGTATAACTACTTTTATTTGACTGGGAGTTAGTATTTCCATCTTTCCCTTAAGTCTCTCCCTGAACATTAGCTCCATAAACATATATCAAAGACTTTAATTTTATCCCAAATTATCAGGGCCCATACTAAGTATTATGTTGACACTGACCACTTTATGCTCCTAGCCTGGTTTTCCCTATCTCTGGTATTCTTCCACTCATGTCTTCAAATTTGCATCAATTGCTTTGCTTCCACAAAACCTATGTGACCTTAAGAATCTATTCCAATGTTATATTCGCTCTCCTATAAAAGACTCTTTCTTGTAAAGTTGTTTCTCTTCACATACTTACCAGTCTGGTTGGAAATCTTCCCCACTGGGCAGGGGACACAGTCAAAGCAACAGATGATGTCTCCTTCACGGACAGATTTCCGAAATCCAGAGCCACAGCTCTCACTGCACACCGAGCGGGGAGTCTGGATAAGAAGGAAATTCTTTGAAAAGTCTTGGCATTTATATAGACTAGAAAGTCCATGGGGCATGAGAATTGAGGATGTTATAAAGCATTAAGTATTGTAGAATTTCTAGTGAAGTAATAACCTGGTCCAGATTTTTGAGGATATAGTCAATCAACAAGCTTTTCTAAATTACTTTATGTAAATCATATACTATACTAAGTTCTAGAAAATGCTAAGTTAGGGGCAGCTAAGTGGCTCAGTTATAGAGCAATGACCCTGGAGTCAGGAGGAGCTGAGTTCAAATGTGGTCTCAGATACTTGATATATACTAGTTGTCTAACTTTGGTTGGGCAAGTCACTTCAACCCCTTGATCCATATTAGAGAGAGAGAGAGAGAGAGAGAGAGAGAGAGAGAGAGAGAGAGAGAGAGAAACTAAAATACTAACTGAATAAAATGCAGTTCTAACTTGGAAAAAAACACAGCCAGAAGGTCAAATGACAACTAATCAAGAATTCCAAATGAATTTAAATACAAGCTATAGCATGTTAATACAAATAATAAACATATATGTCACATTTTGCATTAAAGTAACCACATATTTCTATTTCTTAGTACATAGGTACAAGATGTTTGGCTAACTAAAGATTTTCCTTAAAATGATTCCTATAACATATGACAGAGCCGGCCATTTTCTGAAGTTGCTGCTATAAATAATAGTTATAACCACGTAATAACAAAAAAGTAATAGTTTTAGTTAAGTAACAAATTGTCTGGTCTTACACAAATTCTTTTAAATATTAATTTTAGGTAGTTTTATATAGCACAATTAGATTTTTAAAACACTTTCCAAACATTGTCATTTTATCCTTATAGTAAATATGAGAGATAGGTGCTTTTGGCCTCATTTCTAATGTCATTAATGGGAGTTCTAATGCAAAAAAAAAATTATGAGATCCAACAAAGAGAATTCATTGTCAAATAATTAAAGTTGAAGATGACTGGAAAAGAAAAAACAGAAGAAAGAAGAGAGTCTTTGTTTTGGCTCATAATCATTGGAAACAGAACAGATTTCTAAAGATCCTTGTTGAAATAATGAAAAAACACGATGTTAATGTAGGGAAAGTTTAGAGTCAGTGACCCAAGAGGTGTAGAGAGGTACAACTATGATAAGGATTACTATTAAATGACTCAAAAGGAGGGTCGAATAGACATCTCTAGAGTCTTCTCCCAATCTGACTTTAAGGGAGACCTGAATTCCTTCAGTGAGGGAAGCAGGAAGTTGGACTGGGATGATTTTGGTTTCCTTAGAATAAAGAATGCCATGCTGCAGCCTTACTGCAGTATATGATTACATTCAATCAAAATTCTTAGTACCTAAACTCTCTTTAAATGTCTCCTTTGCTGCATCCTTTTCCAAAATGTACTTTCTAAGGGGCGGCTAGGTGGCTTAGTGGATAAAGCACCGGCCTTGGAGTCAGGAGTACCCGGGTTCAAATCTGGTCTCAGACACTTAATAATTACCTAGCTGTGTGCCCTTGGGCAAGCCACTTAACCCCATTTGCCTTGTAAAAATCCTAAAAAAAAAAAAAAAAACAAATAAGCAAAATGTACTTTCTATCTACTAGAGATCCTAAGGGATTTGTCCTGGGTCCACTTCTTTTCTCTCTCTGGACTACTCCTTTGGTGACCCCATCAGCTACCATAAATTTCATTATCATCTCTATATTGAATTTGATTCAATCTAACTGTTGTGCACTAATTCTACTACTGATCTCCAGTCTTTGATTTCCTATTGCCTTTCAGACATTTCAAACTGTTGCCCAATAGATATTGTAAACTCATGGTGTGAAAAACTCTGATTACTAGTTTCCCCCCTAAACTTGTCCCCTTCTATCTTTGAACCTTTTGTCACTTGGGAGAAGGAAAGGACATCCAACCTCTATATCCAAGGCTTGAATTCTTTTATACAGTATACCAGTTCCAACATGACCCCTTATTTTGTGAAGCACAAAAAAACCAAAGCAAAACAGAAATCAGAGAATGTATATAGAGAAGAATATATGCAAGACAATAAAAAATGAAAGAGGTTTCTCTTAAAGAATGAGATAACATGGGGCAGCTGGGTGGTGCAGTGCACAGAGCACAAGCCCTGGAGTTAGGAGTATCTTAGTTCAAATCCGGCCTCAGACACTTAATAATTCCCTAGCTGTGTGGCCTTGGGCAAGCCACTTAACCCCATTTGCCTTGCAAAAAACTAAAAAAGATGAGATAACACTGTTGGTCCTTCATTTTCAAAGAATACCAATACATCAGTGATGTCTTGACAAGTACATGAATTGGATTTGAATGAGGTAGATCCTTGTGAGGTCACCAGCCTCAATTTCTCTTCCAGAATCATCTGGTTCATTGGTCAGATATGAATAAGGATGATTGGAGATGACTTTGGATGTTAGGCAATCAGTATTTCCAAGTGTAACTTGAAAATAAATTTTCTTTCTGATATAAACAGCTAAATCCAAATACCTTCAGTGCAAATCATTAATTACCTGAATAGATGACCCTTGGAGGCACCTTTTAAGAGTATTACTATATATATATATATATATATATATATATATATATATATATATATATATACATACATATATATATATATGTATATATATATATATATATATCAAATTATCTCCAGCTCTTTAACAAATTCACACTCAAAATTTCTGAAACCACACTTGCCCAGGGTCACACAGCTAAAGTGACCAGTATCTGAGGTGTATTCGAACTCCAGTGCTCTGAACTCCAAGGCCAGATCTCTCTCCACTGTGCCATCTAGATGCCAGAGAATGAGAGAACAAAACTTATCCAGAAGAGACTGTCCTTTACCTCATCTAAGAGGTAATTCCCTATCATCTCTCAAATACCAAGTTGAATAGGGACATTGTTCCTCTAATGTCGTCTCAGAGAATTTTTATTTCAGCAACTTGAACAAGGGTTTACATCTTCCATCTTCTCTCTTAAAGCTGGGAACCAGATGCCCTGGAATCTCCTTATCACTTTAAGCCCTAAAGGTTGAGGACTCCTAAAGAGGCTTATTCTTTTTATAGGCAATTTTTCCCTAAGGGCAAGGACAAAGACAGACAGAAGGACAGAGTGATAGACTAAAAGAGAAACTCCAATCACTTATCATCCCTCTTAAAAAAAAAGAACAACTTAAAATGACTATTTCAGTGACAGTGTAAAAACAAAAGAATTTCAGAATGCTAACTATCATTTCAGTGCTTTCCAAATTAATTTCCTGAACTTTCTTTTCCCATTTATCCTAACACTTATGGTGGAATGCAATGAAAAATTTTATTGGGAAGAATTTCATTACTCAAGAAAATGACTCCAAGAGGTAAAAAGGAAGTGAAACCCAGATTCCCTTCAAAAACCATAAAAAAACTTCCATGTGGCTACTACTAACCTGTTCTTCCAATTGACTCCATGTTATGATATTCCCATGGATGGAAAAATCTTCACCAAGGGGAGCTTGGGGAATAAACTCTCCCACTTTCACCAGCACTTCTGTACCATTATGGTAGGCCACAAAATTGTTAATATCATAGTTTGCCATGGGGATACTTTTCTCATTCATGAATACCTGGTCACCAACACTGTTGTGGAATTGGATGTTTCTAAGAAGGGAGTGCAGCTGAATGGGAAGGGAAGTTAGAAGTTATTCTCCAGTGCAATGACCCCCAAAAGATTTGGAAATTTCAAGATAAACTTTGCCGTCACCAGAGCCTTATATAGGGATAATTCTATTGTGCACCTCATGCTAACCAACCCTTTAAGGATAGCAGTTGCTTAATCAAACTTTTTCAATTCACTCATTCAATCAACTGCTCAATTTCTTACCATGTCTCACCATCCTAAACCTATTTTCCACCTTTGCTTGACATTGAATTACTTCATACCATAGTACATTTGCAGTATATTAAAGCAATGATGAATATTTTTACTTTCCTCCCTTCCCAATTTTGCCTTCATTGTTAATCTTTTCACCACCACATCATACTATACTCCCAAATAATTTGATTGCTTGCCTTATTGGAACTCATTTCTTGCCAAACCTCAGGACAAGGAAATTCACTAGAAGCACCTCGGGTCCAACTCACATCTTCTTAATCAAAGCTTGTATAAGTCACATGTAAACATTCTACTAATTACATTAAAATTTTATTTCAACTAATTCCATTTGGAAACTCAAAAAAGCAAGAAATGTGTTTGCTTCGTCTATAATGAATGTTTCATTCCTGAATGTTCTGCTTCTCTTAAGCCACCTTTGCTTCCTATAGTCTATCTTCTTTGCCTGTGCACCTCAACTCAATATTGAGGATGTCAAGGACAGAAAATAGGAAACATTTCTTCTCTTAGAGTCAGAGAATCATAGACTGCTCTCTAGAGAAGACCTTGTAAACTAGCCAGTGCAACCACAAGATTTTATTACTGAACTGAGTCAAGATAGAAATTTAATATGCCTCCACAGCAAGCAAGTTTCATTCCCCACCTCCTTTAAATAGATACATAATTCTATTAATTATTTTTCTCTTTTTTAATTATTTAATTTCTCACATCTCTTGCACTTTTCCTGTTTCTTCCTTAAACACTCATACTGTGCCAATCATTGAACCCATATCATGTTATCTTTCCCAATCTGTTTTCCTTTGTTTTTCTTCTCTTTTTCAATCAAAATTTTAAGGGGGGGAAACAAACACTCTTAATCCACTTTAACAAAATCACTCTTTTTGCTCATTTGAGGTAATGTCTTCACCAAACCATAAAATCTCTCTCTAAAGTTGCCAGTAGAACACATTTCTCTATGCAAAAGTAACTCACCTTCTCTAAATAGATTCCTACTTCAGTTGGGATTTTTTTCTATTTTCAATCTTTTATTTTTCCATATACTATGGTTCTTTTCTGACTTACTTCAGATATACCTCATCCATTCCAATTCTTTAGAAAGCCTTCCTTAAACTCTACTGGTGACCAATACCAGGACTTTGCATTATATCTTACTTGTCTTTATTATTTGAATTTCTATGAAACAAGCAAAAACTCAAATTGTCTCCCCTGAACATCACAACTTATATTCTCACCAAGCAAAACTTATTAAGTGGATTGTAAAATCACTGAAGAATAAATGTTCTTTCCAAAATTATCCATGTTCACTTAATGATCAAATGCGATAATGTTGTTGTTTATCCCTCTTGAAATTTCTGATATATTTCAAACTGTTAGCATTCCAGGCTTCATGGACTCTTTCTTGTCTCTTGGTTTTTGTGGTATCACTTTCTCTTTAGATGTCTTTCTACTCATTTGTTTCCTCTTCTGATACATTACCAATGATGACAACCTTAGGAAAACCATATCAGCAAGGGGGCTAAGCTAGTGGACAGTAACTAACAGTCCTCAAAGTCATAAATGAGGTCTCCGGACTCCTACTTCAAGCATGTGAAGACTTTTCCTTGATGAAATGGGTGACTGAGAAAAATTAATTCCACTGGCCATGAAGGTAGAAGAAGAATTCACTGTGGAATGTGTAGAATTTAATTCAGTCAATAAAGATGGAAAGGTTATCCTTTAGATCTCAGGCCATAGTCATTTATACTAACTTTTGCCTTCTTGCTGTACTTATATGACTTGGGGAAGAGAGTGAGTCTGATGTTTTTGTGCAACTCTGCCTCACTTAAATCTAATCACTACACAACTAAAGATATGTTGTGATAATCCTTGGTCTTCTTTGAATCAAAGAATGAATGATGAAATAAAACCTACTGTATTGTTTCTCACCAATTTACATCTTAGTACCTTCTTGAGATCTAATGGCATAATATTCATTTATGAAAATCATTCATTTATCTATGCATCCAGACTCTTAGTTGATTTATTATTAAGAATACTAGAGAGCTTTGGAATAAATGGAGTATTCCTTAAAACAATATCAGTATATAACAAAAACCATCAATTAGAATTTATGTAATTAGAAGCTAGAAGCATCCCAATAAGATCAGAGTGAAATAAAGATGTCTGTTATCACCACTATTATTGAATATTGCATTGGAATTGTTAGACTTGGGGCGGCTAGGTGGCATAGTGAATAAAGCACTGGCCCTGGAGTCAACAGTACCTGGGTTCAAATCCAGTCTCAGACACTTAATAATTACCTAGCTGTGTGGCCTTGGGCAAGCCACTTAACCCTGTTTGCCTTACAAAAAAAAACTAAAAAATAAGAATTGTTAGACTCAGGAATAAGGGAAGAAAAAAATGAAGGAATTGGAATAGGCAATGAAGAAACAAAACTCTTACTCTTTACAAATGATATTATGGTATACTTAAAGAACCTTAGAAAATCATCTAAAAACTACTTGAAACAATTAAGAACTTTAGCAAATGCAAGAGAAAATGGATACTTTGCAAGACAAAATTATCATCTTGCAGCAAAAAAATGAATAAATAATTAAAAAAGAAATGGAAAGAATTAGAATAGGTATTGAGGAAACAAAACACTCACACTCTGTAGATGATATGATGGCATACTAAAAAATATACCACTTCAAGCAATTAATACATTATCAAAATTGTAAGACGTAAAATAAAGCCACATATACCATCATCATTTCTGTAACCAGAAACGCAGAGCAGAAAAAGAAAGAAAGAGAAAATTCATTTAAGGCAATTATAGGGGCAGCTAGGTGGTACAGTGGATAGAGCACAGGCCCTAGAGTCAGGAGGACCTAAGTTCAAATCCAACATCACACACCTAACAATTATCTAGTTGTTTGACCTTGGGCAAGTAACTTAACCCCTTTGCCTTAAATTTAAAAAAATTAATAAAAAAAGAAATTGTAGTCAACATAAAATCTTTGTGAGTCTATCTGCAAACATATATCCAAAAATTATGTGAAAACTATTACAAAACACTTTTTTACCAATAAAAACTGATATAAATAATTGTAAAATGTCAATTATTCATGGATAAACAAAGGTGATACAACAAAAATAACAATTCTACACACAATAAATTATTAATTCCATTCCATTCCAATGAAACCATCAAAAATTATTTTACAAAGCTAGAAAATTTTTATCAGGATTGAACTGGAAGGACAAAAGAGCAAGAATATGAAAAGAATTATTAAAATAAAATGAAAAGGAAGGTGGCCAAGTTCTGTCAGATGAAAAATTATAATATAAAGCATCAGTCATCAAATCTGTTTGTTACTGACTAAGAAATAGAGAAGTGGATTGTGGAATAGATTAGGTACAAACCAAACAGCAGTAAATGAGTAAAAATATCTCCTTTTGTTAAACCGGGTGACTCCCATGTTCTCAGCTAAGAACTCACTATTTCACAAAAACAGCTTGAAAACTGGAATATAGTATGACATAAACACTAGGCCTTGAACAACATGTTACACACTATACCAAGAGAAGGTCAAAATGAGCAAAGGATTTAAACAAAGAATAATGCCAAAAGCCAATGAGTAGGAAAAAAAGAATAGTATATGGATCATAATGTTCAACAAGGGAGGAATTTATGACCAAGTAAGAATTATACAACATTAAAACATGCAAAATGGCCATTTTGATTACCTTAAATTAAAAGGTCTTTTTTTTACAAAAAATAAATCAATATAAGCAAGATTAGAAGAAATGCAGAAAGCTGGGGACCCAGTTTTTTGCAGCTAGTGAATCCCATTAATTGGTGAATGAATGAGCAAATCTTGGCATATGAATGTGTTGGAACTCTATTGTTGTATAGGAAATCATTAATGGCCAAACATCAGAAAAACCTGGAAAAACTCAGACAACCTGATGCAGAGTGAAGTGAGCTGAATCAGGAAAATATACTTCACTTTAATAGCAACTTTATGTGATGATTAACAGCGATAGATTTAACTCTTCTCAGTAGTACAATTATCATATACAATTCTAATGGACTTGTGATGGAAAATACCAGTCAAAGCCAGAGAAAGATTGAGGAATTCTGAATGAAGATGAAAGCTTAATATTTTCAATTTTGAAAAATTTTTACAGCTTTTTATTTTTCCCTTTTATGTTTTTTTCTTTTGTTCTGATTCTTTTTATACAACATGACTATTATGGAACTATGTTTAACATACTATACATGTAGGAATCATTCTACTCATTGTTAAGTTGAGGTAGAAGGCAAAGTAGGGAGGGAGAAAAATGAGGAGCTCAAAATCTGAGAAAAAATGAATCTTGAAAACTATTTTTGCAAGTAGTTGGAAAATGAACAAATAATTTTATAAAAATAATACTTCAGGGGACTTCTTGCCAAGATGGTGGAGGAAAATGAGGCATTGTTTTAAGGTCTCCTGGCATTCCCTCAGAACTGATAGGAATAAAGCATCTCAAAAGATTTTAGATAGACAAAACAACAGAGGAAGATCTCCCAGAAAGGCCTGTCCCTGGGGGATGGGACTTAAACATAGGCTGGAATGACTTGCATGGATTAATGCTGAGAGAAGTGCAAAGAATGTGAACATTGTACACACCAACAGCAAAACTGAGTGATGATCAAATATGATGGGCTTATTCATCATATTGTACAATACCAAAGGCAATTGTGGGACTAGTGATGTAAAATGTGAGCAGAAGCCTTTGTGGTGTGCACAGTGGGAGAGTTTCAGCACTTGCATTAGGAGAGCTTTGGTAGGACCATCCAGGATAACCATTCATTCCACCAGCTAGGTTGCACTGGAAGACCAGTTATTAGGGATATATTATTTCCCTAAATACTTATATGCAAAAAAATGAGAGATTAATGAACTAAGCATGCAACTAAAAAGTTAGGGAAAGAATAAATTAAAATTTCCCAATTAAATACCAAATTAGAAATTCTGAAAATTAAAGTTAAATGAAAATTAAAGGCAAAAAAATTACTGAACTAATAAATGAAACCAATAGATACACTTTTTTATTAATTTGATTTAGAAAAGAAATAAGAGTACCAAATCACTAGTTTCAAAAAAGAATAAGGTGAATTCACTATCAATGAGGAGGAAAGCAAAATTATAATTCAGACCTATTTTGCCCAGCTATATGCCAATACATTTGATAATCTAAGTGAAATGGATGAACACTTGCAAAAATATTAATTGCCCAGGTTAAAAGAAGAGGAAATTAAATAATTAAATAGCCCATTTCAGATAAAGAAATTCAACAATACATCAACGAATTCCCTAAGAAAAAATCTCCAGGGCAGATGAATTCGCCAATGAATTGTGCCAAACCTTCAAGGAAGAATTGGTCCCAATTAAATATAAACTAGTTGTTTAAAAGGTTGAAACAGGTGCAGAATTTATATATATATATATATATATATATATATATATATATAAGATAATATTATACACCCATTAAGAGAACAAGAATAATTTACCTATCAGATCTATGGAAAGGGGAACTGTTTATGACCAAAGACTTAGAAAACATTATGAAAAACATACTGGATAATTTTAATTACATTAAACTAAAAGTTTTTGTACGAACAAAACTTCTATGACTAAGATCAAAAGAAATGTAGCAAGTGGGGGAAACAATTTTTAAAACTAATGTTTCTGACATGGGACTAATTTCTAAAATATATAGAGAACTAAGTCAAATTTATAAAAAAAAGTCATTCTCCAATTGATAAATGGTCAAAGGATATGGAAAGGTAATTCTCAGCCAAAGAAATCAATGTTATCTATAGTCATATGAAAAAATGTTCTAAATCATTATTTATTACAGAAATGTAAATTAAAACATTTCTGAGGTATCGCCTCCCACCTCTCAGATTGGCAAAGATGATTGAAAAGGAAAATGATGAGTGTTGGAGGGAATATGGGAAAACTGGGACATTAATATATTGCTGGAGGAGTTGTGAACTGATCAACCTTTCTGGAAAGGAATTTGGAATTATGCACAAAAGGGAAATAAAAATATGCATAACCTTTGACTCAGCAATGTACCTACAAGGTCTGGATCCAAATGAGATCATGAAAACATGGACAAAAATATTCATAGCAGCTCTTTTTGTAGTGGCTAAGAATTATTACTTGAGAGAATGCCCATCAAATGGGGAATAGATGAACAAACTGCTGTCTGTTTGTGTGTGTGTGTGTGTGTGTGTTCTTTAACAAATTATGGGAAATGGGATTTAAGAAAAGTCTGGAAAGACTAGCATGAATTGAAGTTAAGTGAAGTGAACAGATCAGAAGAATATTATACACACTAATGTCACATTGGGTGATAACTGACCTTGATAGAGTACAATAAGCAGAGACAATTTTAAAAGACCTGCGTTGAAAAATACCATCCACATGCAGAGAAGGAAATGTGGCATTTAAATGAAGAACAAAGCTTCTTATCTTTAATTTTTAATAGTTGCTTATGTGTTATGTCATTTCCCCCCTCTCTAATGTTTTCTTTTTTTTCCATGTGGACCTGAATTTTCTCTTATAACATGTTCAATCTTATTCTATATTTAATAGAACTAAAATATATAACTTATATCAGATTGCTTTCCTTCAAGGAGTGGGGGAGAGGGAAGGAGGGAGGATAAATGTAAAACTCAAAACCAAGTAGTATGTACTTGGGAAAACAAATAAATAAAACATTTTAATTTTTTAAAAAGCGATAATACTTCTACACAGCTTTCATACATCTTCACCTAATTACTTTTTGAACTCTCTTCATGCTAAAAATGCCTAGTACCTTGATTGGAGTCTAATAATGATAACAAGATTTTTTAAACATCTGTTTCTTCTCTTCCAGACAGCATACATCTTATTTATCTTCATCTTTATTTATGAGTATGAAAACTGAACACTATGTTTCCTCCTTTGCCTTCTAACTATATAAAATCAGTTAGGGGACAGATTTGGCCCTGAAGCCTTTGAGTGCTGTCCCTGCTTAACCTGGATCTTCTTACAAGTTTTATTTATCCTTAGTCCCATAAACTAAATTCTACACACATTACAGTTTTGGGAAATTCTCATGTCACAGATGTCATCATGTCAAAGATCCCTTTGGCCCTCCTGGTAAAACCTATGGTACCCACCTTAGGTAGCTGTGGTACATATAAAAAAATGGGAACTATCTGGGGCTTGAGTCCTTTCAACTCGAAAAATATCAAATATGATGAAGTCATAGAGACTGTGTCTGCACAGGCCTTAGGATCCCTTTTCAAAACTCACTATGTCATCTCTCTAGATTCATCTAGGAATTAAAACTAAAGATATGTAATCCAAAGTTCAATTCCTCACCAGTTCCTGTTGATTTGGTCATGATTGAGATTGACTTCTGGAACAGCTACGACTAGCATTATTGATAAAGAAAAATATAGACCTAGTTCCTAAGGGATAACAGAGAGTGAATCACTCATTTCTTGCTTTCTACACACAACTCTTTTTTCCTAACCTATACATCAGAGAAGTTGGGACATGTGAACTCTCTAGCACTCTAAGTGGAAACTTACCTTCCAGGGATATGGAACTAGGCTGACTTCATCTCTCCGGTATTCCATTTCTGATCTAGCTATGAGTAGTTGATGGAGCGCCCAGGCCACAGCATACACAGCATTGTAGACATTGTAACTCTGACTTGACATAGACATGTCAAAATACCGCAAAGGAAGTATCTCTAAAGAAGCATTGTGTGAACAAATTTCTTGCTCCCATTTTGAAGTGTCAACTGGACATTGAAAAGCTGAATGCCAAAATCTTTTAAGGAAAATATCATCTGGATATTTAGCAGGTTTGACTGTCCTTAAGAAAGTTTTGAAACTTGGAATTTCTTTTGTCTGACCAGAAAATATCAGAGATCCATTGAAAGTAACAACAGGCATGCCATGGGGTCTCATAATGAAATCCCAGTGGGAAGTGGTAATCCACACTTTGTTCCATATCACATAAGGATGTTGAGCATATTGAAATGTCCTTAGTGAATTGGTATCCCCATAAATAACGATTACATTGGTAGAAAATCCACCAATTCTTTGCATGATTTCATTATGGATATTAATAGTATATTTTTCACTGGGAGGAACCCTCTCTATAGAGGCCACACAGACACCCTTCCTGGCCATCTCTTCTCTTATATCCAGGAGGAATGATTCCCCCCTGGTATTATCTATTATAACCAGTCCCACCCATGTCCAGTTGAAATGCACCATTAATTGGACCATTCCCAGGGCAAGGTTGGAATCCTTGGGTGACAGTTGATAAACACTTGGAAAATGAACCTTGTCAGTCAGGATGGAATCAAATGGGCCGTAGGTGATCTGAACAGGAAAGAACAATTTTCTCTGTTGAAACTGAAGTATGGATAAGAGAAAATTATATAATAACAGACCATGAATCCTATGTTGCCACCATTTTTGCCATATTTTTGCATAGACCAATCTGCAGTCTCAGAATCTGAGCCTCTACCTTCTCTCCTTGCTATTGTTTCCCTTTTTTACTTTTAAGATCTCATCTCATCTCTAAGGAAGTTTCTGGTACCTGTGACTAGGTTTCATATCATTCAAAAAACTTGTCTTAATGCAACCTCCAGAGTTTCTTTCTTTTATCCACAGACTTTTGTGCGATAACTTTTTTCTTGATATTTCAGTTTCCTTTTTTTTCACTTGAGATTTTATGATAATTTTGGAGATTTTATATTTACTTTGTCCCATCTACATCAGCTTGCCAATTCCATTTCTGCACCCAATTGTATAATATTCATTTCAAGTTCAAGAATTTGATAAGTTCTCATTAATTTTGGTTGTTACATTTCTACATACATATTAATTAATACATATATACACATATAAAAACTCATATGTAAGATGTACCCACAAATGAATATATATGTATATATATGTATATATGTATATATGAAACAGCAATATTATATTAAATTGTAATGATTACAAAAGTATATATATTTATATTGTTTTTCAGTCAAGTCCATTTGAAATTTTCTTGTCAAAGATACTGAGTGATTTGCCATTTCTTCCTCCAGTCTATTTTACTGATGAGAAACTAAATTCAAGTGATTTACACAAGGTCACAAAGGTAATAAAGGTCTGAAGCCAAATTTGAACTCATGAATATGAGTATTCATGATTGCTAACCCAAGTATTTATCAATTGTGCCATCTAGATTTCCATTTATATAGTTGTATACATGTAAAAATAGTTAATATTTATTTAGAACACATAAATATTAAGATGAATGTAATCATTTCAATATAATGCAATATAAGGTTTAGATTAATGAAATGGAATATAAGATAGTTTAGATAACGAGATAGCTAGCTAGATGTATGATGAATGGATGGATGGATGGATGGATAGATGGAGTAGTTAAATACATCAGTGCATTCTGAGAGGGGTAAATTCTAATAGAACATCAATGATGATAACTCATATCTATATCTTTTCTCTGTATATTCCTTGCCCTAAGCATGAGCTGAAGAATATCTCCAGAAGATAGGATTTCCCAATGTTTACCATGTCACCTATCCACCTTAAAATTCCTAGGGTTTTCTCCTTCCAGCCATCAATGTTTTCCTATTTTTTTTATCTGTTTCTTAGCATGATTCTTACCTGTGGAAACTTGTAGAGTTCAAGGAGGGAAGCCATTTGGATTGACAATTCAGAATTGGCTCCTCCAATGACAACCAAAGATTTGCCTTTCTTCTCACAGTGGTAATTTGGAATAACCATCCCTTGACCTGATAGCCACATTAAGGAGCTCTCCAAGGTATTGACATCGTTGGGATAGGAGTTATAGATGTGGAAACCTAGAGTAATATTAGGTAATAGACCGGCGTCCCTGTTGATTTCCTCTACAGCAAACACCAGGGCCAGGACTTGATTGTAGTGTTTTTCTTGATACCTCAAATGAGACCAATAATGTCAGGACTCAAAAAACTCTTTTATTCCCAAAGAAGGTAGTTGGTACCCAAAGACAATTTCAAATAGTGCTTTTAATTTTAGAGTATATAAATCACAGTACTTGGGGGGCTATATCAATCAAACTACCAAAAGTTAATTCATAGTGGTAGACAAAATTAACAAAATCAATATAGAGGAATAAAACATCAAGAATATCAAGGGATAAATGAAAAAATGCAAAAGAAGATGATGTAGTCAAACCAGACATAAAATTTTATTATAAAGCATCAGTCATCAAAACTATTTAGTGCTGGCTAAGAAATAACATGGTGGATCACTGGAATTGACCAGATGTAAAATAAACAGTAGTTACTGACTATAGTAATCCTTTGGTTGATAAACCCAAAGATTTCATTTTATGGAATAAAAACATTCTTTTGAAAAAATTACTGGGAAACTGAAAGATAGTATGACAGAAACTAGACACAGATCAATATCTCACATATAGAGATATGGTGTAAATGTGTTCAAGATTAAGACATAAAAGATGATATCATAAGCCAATTAGGAGAACAGGGAATAGTTTTCTATCAAATCTATGAAAAGGAGAGGTTTTATGACCAAAAATATAGAGAATATTATAAAATTCATAATGGATACTTTTGATTACATTAAATTGAAAAGATTTTGCACCAAAAAACTCAATGCAACCAAGATCAAAAGGAAGGCAGTATGTTGGGAAACAATTTTTACAACTAATGTTTCTAACAAAAGACACATTTCTAAAGTATATAAAGAGCTGAGTCTAATTTATAAGAAGTCATTCCCCAATTGATAAATGATCAAAGGATATGAACAAGCAATTAGCAGATGACGAAATTAAAGCTATCACAAAGACTATGAAAAATGCTCTAAATCATTCTAGAGTCAAGAAAGGCAAATTTAAACAACTCTAAGGTACCACCTCACTTTTCTCAGATTGATCAAAATGGTCACTGTTCAAGGGGATGGGGGAAAGCTAGGACACCAATGCATTATTGGTGGTTTTGTGAACTGATCCAACCTTTCTGGAAAGCAATTTGGAATTTGGCCCACAGGGAATTAAAACTTTTGATACAGAAAAAAATACTTTGAATCCCAAAGACATCACAAAAAAGGAACTTTAAAAATCTCACTTGTACAACAATTTTTACAACTCTTTTTATAGTGGTAAAGAATGAGGAATTGAGGGGATGTCCATCAATTGGGAAATGAGTGAATGTGGTGGAATTCTATTGCTTTAAAAAGAAAACATGATGGATGGGACTTCATAATAGCCTGGAAAGACATTTATCAAGTAACGCTGAATGAAGAGAGCAGAAACTTAAAAACATTGTATACTAATGGAAATTTTGGGAAGTACGATGGACTTGTTTATTTCAGCATAATCAATGAAATTTCTTGATGATTTATGATGGAAAATGTCATCCATATCTAGAGAAGGAATTGTGGAATTCAAATGCAGATGAAAGCTTACAATGTTCAGGTTTTTTTTAAAGTTGTCTTAAGTATTAGGGGTTTTTTTTTCACTTTAATTCTTTTTTATTCCCATTTCAATTGGAGTCTGTTTTCCACAACATGGTTGATATGGATCTTTATTTAGCATGGTTATATACGAATAACCTATTGCTTTCTGTCAGAGGGAAAGGGAGGGAAGAGGGAGAGGGAGAAAAAAACAAAACTCAAAACTTTGAAAAAATATTGTTGAAAATTGCAATTTTGTATAGTTGGAAAAATTAATAAAATCAAATAGTCATTATTCAATCAATTCTTAATATACAGGCAATGAAAAGATATAGCTAGTTTAAATCACAACTTCTGGCCTCACTCCTAGGAACACAGAATAAATTTGGCCTGGTAAATGAAGCCATAACTGGGCTAAGAAAAATATCAAATAAATTTGATTTATTTCATTTTCATCTAATCCCTAAAACTCACCAGACGGTTACAAAAATGTATATTTTCAGTTTTTTCATTTCTTTGAGATGGGTAACTCTCAGTTATTTTTGCAAATTTCTCAAATTATTTCAGGTCTACACCTTATAGACCCAGACAGTTTTCAAGGCAGTGACAAATTAAGGAATTTTCCCATTGCTATAATGTGGGTTAGAAGTTATCGTTGGTAGAACTAATATTGTCATAACTCTCTCTCTCTCTCTCTCTCTCTCTCTCTCTCTCTCTCTCTCTCTCTCATTTCCCTCTCTCACCTCTTCTTTTTCTCTTCTTAGGTGTTTTTTTTCCATCCTTTTATCTCTGCTTCTCACCATCTCTCTCTATATACAGAACTATGTTGTTGTTTACTCAATTCAGTTGTGTCTGATTCTTTTGAACCCATATCTTTTTTTGACTTGACATAGATACTGGCATGGTTTGCTATTTCTTTCTCCAGATTATTTTATAGCTGAGGAACTGAAGGTAACTGGGTTAAGTGCCTTGCCCAAGCTCACATATCCAGTAATTGTCTGGGATCTGAAATGAACTCAGGACTTTAGACTCAGCAATCTATCCACTGTACAACATCACTGCCTCAGTACAGTACAGATATAGGCAGAATCAAAATCAATATCTTTATATATATATATATATAATCAATAATCAATATATTAAATATAATAATATATTGCTTTTCTAAATAAAATTAATAAATAATGTGCATTTAATAAATTTTAATGGAGAACTGTGGAATTAGAGCTCAAATGTACCTAAGAATTCATCTACAGTAATGTACTTATCTAATATAAAGGGAACATGAAATCTGTAAAATGGCTTGACTTGTCAATGTGAATTATAGAGAAATGTTGAAAAGCAGCAAGCACAAAAGAGTGAATCACTCTTTCAAATGATAATAAATTTTTAAAAATTGATTAAAAAGAAAGAAAAAACAAATAATAGAGAAAACAGAGAAATTGGACTACAATATAAAGAACTTAAAAGTATACAAAAATATAAATATTTTGAAAGAGATTAATAGCCAATCAACAAAAAAGGCTTTTAATTATTTCCTATGGGCCAAGGATTGTGGTAAACTCAAGAGTTTTAAAACAAAAGAAAGATCAAAAAAGTTAAGGTTCTGAATACAAAAATACATGCAAAATTATTATGAAATAATTCCTTAGGGACACCCCTAACATTAAGTTGGCTAGCAAAAAATTTATTGCTGAAGATTAGATTTTAGGTGGGGTAGGAAGAAACTCAGTGAATTCAAAAATTCAAAGGGAGAGCTGCTTTCTGAAGATGAGAAGCAATCAGTGAAAAGAGAGGACTAGTGAACTGGAGAAACATCAAGTGGACTGGTGGAGCTGGGTCTTAGCATCTATAAAAGTGAGTAAAGTATAAGAAGACTTTAAAGGTAAGAAGCGGATGATTAGTGATGGGCTCTTCAATGAAAATAAAGTATTTTGTATTTGATCCTGGAACTAAGAAGGAGGTATAGGATTCATACCATAGGTGTGTGACATATACATACATATATATATATATGTATATGTATATATATATACATATATATATGTGTATATATATATGTATATATATATACATATACATATATATATATGACTTAGGAATATCATTTTAGGAATTGAGAGAAGTTACCAGAATAGGGAGAGACCACCTTTAGAAACTTTCATAAATCTAATTAAAAAGAAAGTGAACAAATTAAATCTTAAAAATGACTTGCAAATTTACAAGATGAGAATAAATATAAAAAAGAATAAGCAAAGAATACTTGAGTAAGTTAAGTGGCACAGAGGATTCATTCTTGAGCTTAAAAACAGAATTGAAATTAAAATATCATCTCAGATATTAATTTTATGAAATAAAGCAAATTTCCCAAATGTTTTCTGACTCAATTTCCTCATCTCTATAAGATAGGGTATAATAAAATTTCTGACATGAAAAGTCATGACGATCAACTAAAATAAAATATATAAAGTAATTCACAAACCTGATAAAGATAGATTATGAGAAAATTCTGTCTTATATTTTATGTGAAAAACAATAATTTAAAAACATTAAACATTGAGAATGAATTCAATCTACCAAAATAATTATATCAAATAATTAGTGTCCTTAGCCCTAATAATGGAAACATGACTGAGAAAGAGGGAGATATGTATATACATTTTTGCATGTGTATATGGATATATATGAATATATAAATATAGATGATAAAGATATAGACAGAGACAGAAAGGGACATAGCAGCCTGAACAGAGAATCAGGATGATCTGACCTAAAAGTCATGACTAAAAAATCCCAACTGAACAATCATCAGCAAGTCATTATCTTCTCAGTTCACCAGTCAACACTCTAAGAGATTAAATAATTGTTACATTGATAGAGACATGTATTTTTATTTTTTCTCTGAGATACAAATTTAGTTATAGATTATTATCATATGGATTTATATACATTAGTAGTTATATGTCCACAGCAATGATAGATATCACAACTATCATATATTGTAGTTGTTTAATAGTTATATGTGAACAGTGAAAATCATTTGATTTATACATATAAGAATAAGATCCTATGCATATACATATAACTCATAAGCGGCTCTCTGGACAAATATTATAAAGATCAGACATAATGGTGCAGCCATAAAGAAAGTCATATATGATGCCTTCCAGGAAAAAAAAAAGGTTGAAATAAAGTTAAATGATATATTCAGAGGGAGTTGCCAGATCTTTCAAAACCTTTTCATAAACAAAAAGTAAGAAAGAAAAACCAGTTTGATTACTCTATGGTTCAGAGTGTGATTTTATGTGTGGTTGATTGGAGAGAGGTTGCTCCATTTAAAGGATTTTAGGTTTTTGGGGGGGTTTTTTGGGTTTTTTTTTGTAGGGCAAACGGGCTTAAGTGGCTTGCCCAAGGCCACACAGCTAGGTAATTATTAAGTGTCTGAGACCAGATTTGAACCCAGGTACTCCTGACTCCAGGGCCAGGGCTTTATCCACTTCACCACCTAGCCGCCCCCGTTTAAAGGATTTTAAAGAGAAATAGGACAAGAAATTATATTCTGTCCAGGCAAATATGTTAAAAGTTACTTTTAAATCAGCCTCTTCCCCCAAAAAACAATTACTTCTTAAAAAGGAAATAAAATAAAAACTTACTGAAAGCCATTGAGAGATTTCTCAGGAGGGGTGTGGAAATATTTCCAAAAATGTACAAAAGTCATTTCATATATAATTAAAGGGAAAAATCCTCCCACAATAAGATCCCCATCTCTGTGATGGGTGGGACTGAGCTTTCTTTTGAGGAAGCAGAGAGGAGTTCCTCTATGCTCCACAGACTGAAGAAGGTCCACCATCAGAAAGAGGAAAAGATGTAGGAACATAAGAAACATCTCTCTGAAATTTTTAACACATGGACAATTTACAGCAAGAGAAAATTAGGGGAACACTGAAAATCAGACCTGGTCACAGTCAAACTAGGATTGTGAAGGACATCTAAGGTGAAACTGTTCTGCAGGCAAATGGTGATTTCTGTTGCAAAATCTGAATTCCACTTTTCTTCCTTACACCTGTGAAGACAAATGGAAAATGATTCAAACCCTTGCCCTAAACAAGGGTCATGAGAGAGAATTAAGAGACATTTATAAGTATTTAAAATTGCTTAATTATTGCTAAAGGTATATTTATTTTAAGGATCCTTACCACCTTCCCCCTCCTAACCCAAATGGAATCAGAATGTGCCAAGTCAATGAGTGCTCTGAGACCATCTCTCTTTAGGGTTTGCAACTGCACCTGAGTTCCCATGTCTAAGTGATAAACATATTTTTCTATTTTTCTCTGTTCATTGTTCAGGTATTCTCAGCAGAGTAGACTAGAGAAGAAGGGAAGGATGCCAAGGGATTTATCTTGAGTTGTACTTGTGTTCAGGACTGCGAAACCCTATGTCAACAATCGATATTCCTACAATGACTGTGGAGTTGATAGAGTTTGCATCAGATAGAAATCAGTGTGAGATGACAAAGTCAGAATGTCAATGACTATGACAAAGTGGAGGATTTGCTCAGTCCATGCCTCACACATTGTTGCACCAGGAAGCATGGGATCTTCATCCTCTTTGGGGTCCAAAGTGTTCATCTGCCAAGTCCTATCCTCAGTCAAGACCTAATACAAGGATGTTTTCAGTTTGCCCACCATCACACATAGACTGTTCCAAATGATGCCTTTCTTAGAAAGAAGTCAAATTGACAGATGTTATGAATGGGTCTTTCTCATAATATTTGGATGATCAGAAGCAGTCTATCTCTTGACTTAGTTTTATTATATCTTGTGTTTTAGCATCATTAGATTCCCCTTTTCCAATTTTAATTTATAAACAGATAATTATTAACTTTTGGAATCTCCTCCCTCATTTTATTGACTTTCTTTTCATAGGTTTATTCTTCTCTATTTTTATCAGTCTCTCATTTCATTTTTAAAATCCTTTGTAAGCTCTTCTAAATTGCTTTTGGAGATTGAGAATATTTGACATATTTATCTGAGTGAAAAGTGATTCTTTTTAACTTTACTAACTTCTTTGGAGTATGAACCCAGATCTCTATCTCAATTCATCTAACATTGGTCAGATTCCTTCTCCTTTGTTGTTTATACATTATGATTAATTTTGTATTGTTATTAAAGTTAAATTCTCTCCAAAGGTGTGGGAAATGATTCCTCAGGCTTTACATTTTTCTCTTTGTTGCTTTCTGAGCTCTATCTATGGTAAGAATATTATCCATTCCTCTCTATCTCCAAGCCATGACTAGGGCTTCCAATCATGCTATCCCTGTAAACACTCTGGCTGCAAACTTCAGTTCACTCTTCTCTGGAAACAAAAACCAGGGAGTCTACTTTCCTGTAAGTGGCCACAGCCAGAAGAGTTTTGTTCCCGTCTGCTACAATACTTGCTGGGCATGTGTTCACCCCCCCGTGCCCACGCCACAACTTGGAACTCCATCTTTTCAGAATAACTGGATCTGGAATCTAGTTCCCTGCCAGGGGAGGATCCTTCAGTCTGTCTCTACTCAGCAGTAGCCAGAGAATCATGACTGGGAGATATGATAAATATTTACTGGGAGATGTCAGAATGGATTAAATTTACTCGTTTGCTGTTCTACTCAGATTGCTGCTAGTCATTAAATTTTTTATTTTTAAATTATTTATTTTAATGTAGAAACAGCATTATTCTGGGAAGATAACAGAGTAATAATCTTAATAGTTCTTCCCTTAAACACCAGAAATAACCGTTAAAAACATCTGATCCCATAAAGTTGTAATGGAAATTATTTTTGAAAGAGGAAACTTTAAATAAACCTCCATGATAAAATTACTTGAAGATAAATAATTTAAGGTCAACTCACCAACATAGTGATACTGATGTCCCCACCTTCACCCACCCTTTTATTAATGACCCAAGTGAGCCTTGAAAATTTTGTTCTGGTTACTTCAGATCTTTACAAGTTGTTTTTTTTTAGAACAAGAAAAAGATGTTTTTTCTTTATGAAAAATGTAGTAAAGGGGAGGCTAGGTGGCACAGTGGATAGAGTACTGGCCCTGGAGTCAGGAGGACATGAGTTCAAATCTGACCTCAGACACTTAATAATTACCTGGCTGTGTGGCCTTGGGCAAGCCACTTAACCCCACTGCCTTGCAAAAACTAAAAAAAAATGTAGTAAAGAGGTAGCCTAACTCCTCATATCTCAAATAATACTTGACAGGAGTAATCATGAAAACAAAATAGTACAGATGAATAAAACAGAGAGGCTTTTTTATTCCAACATTCCAACTGAGTAAGCAACAAAAAGACATTAAGGATCTCGAAGTTTTTGTTATTTATTAAGGATTTGGGGGTCTCTCTTTGATTGGGTCCAAGATCTTCCTCAGAATTAGTGATACTTCTCCTTGGATGAAAGCAACTTTTATGCCTTTGGGAGGGCACTATTAAGTAGAATGAGACAGTACAATCCATGATTGATTGAAACTAGAAATAGGGAAAACTCTATGTTTGGTTGAGCACATATTCATCAGTGATCACTTCCCATATCCTTTTGAGTCATTAATTGTGTGAGATCATATACAGGGTCCCAAGTCAAGAAGCACCAAGATCTTCAGAGCACTTAGATTCAATCAAAAAAATCCCCATCCCCACGATAACTCTAGGGGTACTTGCTGCCTAGGGAACTTAAAGAGACCTTGTGAGATCACCCACAGGTTCTTAAGTATACAGCTGAAAAGGACTTCAGAGGTTCCGAAGGACTTGCATTTATAATAACTCTAGGAGAAACTGAGACCTAGTGAGTAGGCAGGATTAAGTGAAATAAGCAGCAAGTTTTTTGGCATTTCTAATTAGACCTTTGGAGATTTTAGACTATAAGATCTTCAAATTAATATAGGAAAACCTGAGGAAATGTAGGAGCCTGTGTCAGATTGTTGACATGGAAATGCTAGGCAGAAAGAATATTATGGAATTCTGTGCTTTTCTACAGGAGATTACATCATGAGCTGTGCTGGCTTTGATATTCTGAGAAAAAATTTTGTAAAATTTCTTGTAATATTCCTTGCTACTCTCTCTGAGAAACAGTCCTGAGAAAAGTCCTCCATTATTCCAGACCTTAAAATGATAACAGCCATTTGAAACTCTCAAGCACTGTTGAGTGGATTCCACAAGGACAGGGAAACAGAGGCAGAAGCCTTACATGATAACAAACTGTTAGCTCTTTGATTTTCAAAATGAACTGTTATCCCTGAATATACTAACATAATCCTCTTCATAATTCCTCTGTTGCCCCTATACTTTCTCCAGGCTGTAGATCATCCCCTGTACCCTTATATAAATCCTAACTTTTCTCTCTGCTAGCTGTTTATCCTTTATGGAGAAAGATCAAAGACAATAATCTTGCACTGGAAAAATAAATCTTATCACCCTGTCCCTTATCACCCTGAGTTATGAGTTGCAAAATTCTTTCACTATTCAAAACCTATCGTATGACTGGTGATCTAAACCACATCATCTGGCAACCAATATGGGATGGGGTCCATTGATTCTCTGACTCTCAAGTAAGTCACTTTATAGAAGCATAGGAGCTTTGAAGGAGAAATGAAATCCAAAGATGTCATTATCTTGGGGAAGTATATGAGGGCAGTTAGAAGGAATATATACATATATATATATATATGTGTATATATATATATATATATATATATATATATATATATGTGTGTGTGTGTGTGTGTGTGTGTGTGTATATATATATATATATATATATATATATATATATATATATATATATATATACAAAGCACAGGTGTAAGTTGAATCTGAAAGTATAATAGATTAAGAACATGAATTTAATAGAGGGGAAGAATGTACTAGGAGAAAGGAAAAGTAAAGATAGAATAAGGTATTTCACATAAAAGAGACAAGTAAAAGCTTTTGCAGTGGAGGGGAAGAGGGAGAAGGTGAGGAGGAGTAAGAGAGCCTTATTCTCATGGAAATTGGTTTAGAGAAGGAATACCATACATACTCAATTGGGAATAGAAATCTATCTTATGCTAGAGGAATGTAGGAGAAGAAAGGGGTTGGAGACAGAGGATGGGGACTAGGGGTGTGGGGAGTGTGAAGAGAAGGTGATAGGAGGGACTGAAGATTGTGCAATTGAGTGAATTGGGCAGTTGGATGAAACGAAAGGGAACAGAATAAATGGGGCAGGGGAATAGGATGGATGGAACTAAAGTTAGCAATAGCAGCTGTGGAAAAATATTGAAATAAGTTTCTCTGATAAAGACCTCATTTCTCAAACATAAAGAATGGAGCCAAATTTGTAGAAAATGAGAGCCATTCCACAAATGATAAATGATCAAGAGAGATGCATAGTTTTCAGATGATGTTATCAATGCAAACTGTTGAAATCATTTTTAGAAATATTCTAACTCAATATTGATGGGGGGATTACATTATACCTATTGGATTGGTTAATAGGAAAGAAGAAGAAAAATGACAAATGTTGGAAGGAAATGTATTAAAATTGAGTCATTGATACACTGTTGGAGGAGTTGTGAAAGGATTCAACAATTATGTAGATCAATTTGGAACTTTGGTATAAAACCATGCCAACCCTTTGGCTTAGTTAGTTCTATCTTCCAGAAGGGATGAAATACAGGAAGAAAATGTGAGGAATGTAGGGGTTGGTGGTCTTCACAGGGTGTGTGTGTGGAGTGGGGGGGGGGGGTCCCTAGGGAACTCATTACACTTAATAATTACCTAGCTGTGTGGCCTTGGGCAAGCTGCTTAACTTCACTTGCCTTGCAAAAATCTAAAAAAAAAAGAAAGATTGATAAACTATTCTCAATTTTGGTCTAATTGCTGACTGCTTGATAGAAATATAGGAATAGCCTATTTCCTAGGTCTTCTGAGGCATAATTTCCAGATGGTCAGAATATGATCATATTTACAGAATTCATGCAAAGGAGAGTAGATAGTTGAATGTGACAGGTGGAGAATTAAGTACCTGTGAACTCATTTATACATGGTAAGGAGGCATTATATTTAAAAGCAATGGTTTAGTGAGCTTCTCATTTCACACAAATATCTTGTAAATCATAAAAACTTCTTCACAATATGATGATGATTTCATTCAAAGAAGTATCTGTTTATATTGTCCTTTTTTGTTATAATGCTCCTTAAAGGCTAATGTTCTGATAGACATCTTTGAATCCCAAAATATCAGCAAAATTGTTATTGTTCAGCTATTGTAGTTTATTTATTAGCAAAATAATTGAAAAGTTAAACTGTTCTGAATGAGGCTAGTATAGGACCTTGGGTTAACAGATAAGTAAATGGAAGCAGATTCAATCACTTCAGAGAGGAACCCTGAGATAATAGCTCAGATTACCCAGGTATTACACTGAGTCTGCAAATTCCCTTGCCTTCTCAGCCAGAGGACACTTAGAAATGTCTTTGAGTGATTCTGACAGAACTGTTGAAAAGATTGCTGCATAAATCTAGGGTACAGAATCAGTGATGTGAACACCTTGGACCCCGGGAGCATGAAGATGTTCATGCATCAGACCAAAGCAATACAGGAAACAAGAGCTAGGGGAAAATCTCCATTTTGCCCCAGTCAATGAAACTCTGACTTTGCCATCTAGACTTCTGGTTGGTGCAATATCTATCAACTCTACAATCATTGTAGCAATCCTGATTGTTGACATAGGATCACACAGACTGGGACACACCAACAGCTCAAGACAAATCCCTGGGAATGTTTCTCTTCTAACAAGTGTACTTGGCTGAGAATAACTTGAAGAGAGCGAGAGAGAAATACATCGTTTTTCATTCTGATGAGAGAACTCATGTTGAACCCCAGAGGGGGATAATCTCAGAGCGCCTTATTCTGATTTCATTTGGGGTAGGAAGAGGAGAGTGGTAAAATCCTAACCATCTCATACCATACATCTGCCTGAAGCAATATTGGAACTTTATCAAATCCTTATTAATAGCCCCTGAATCTTCCCTCATTACCCTTGTTATGGGCAAGTGTCTGAATCTTTTTGTCCACTTGTTTTCATTGATGCCAGGAAAAAAAAATCGAGTTCAGATTTTGGTAATCAACATTTGCATGCAGAATTATTTCATCTTAGAAAGTTCTCACCAGGGTGGCTAGGTGGCCCAGTGGATAAAGCACCGGCCCTGGAGTCAGGAGTACCTGGGTTCCAATCTGGTCTCAGACACTTAATAATTACCCAGCTGTGTGGCCTTGGGCAAGCCACTTAACCCCATTGCCTTGCAAAAAATAAAAAATAAAAAAAAGAAAGTTCTCACCATCCTAGCTCTATTGTGACCAGGTCTGATCTACTATCCCCCCACCTGGATCTGACTGTTCTTCATCCATGTGATAAAAGCTGAAGGGAAGGGATTCTCAAGCTCTCACTTCTTTTCCAGTCTCTGGTGGGGGAACTTCCTCAGTCTATGGGTAATAAAGCTCCTCTTTGCCTTCTTAAAAGAAATTTAGACCTCAGTTCTTTCAGAGACAGAGATAATACTGAGGGGATTTTTTCCCCATTAATCTTCTATGCAATGATACTGCAAGAAAATTGGAAATCTTTTCCTATTCATCCTAATGAATTTTTGAAATAGTATCAAAGTTTTTATTTTTCTTTTAATTTTAAGACGTATTTTTTGGTGGAAAGATGATGAAGAAGTCAAATTTGCAGGGTATCCTTTCCTATTCTATTTTCTATCTTTCATACCTCTAATGTCTCAATTTTTCACTTTAAAATTCCATACAAGATACAGTTACTCTTCCTCCCCCCCCCCAGACATACACACATTCTGACTCATAGTTGTAATCAACGAGGAATTCTCTTATTTTTGCTGTTTCTGGAAAAGTTTTGAAAGAAGGAAGACTTGGCAGTTCAGTCCCTGATGAAATTCTAGCTCCATCTTCCTTAACAGTCCTTATACTACTAACAATTGACTTTGCTGGAGACCTTGAATGCCAGGTGCTAAAGATATCATTTATTTTTGTTTCATCTTCATATGAATCTGTAAGAAAGGCATCGTAAATGCCATTTACTATTGCTGCTTCAATATGGATTTGGGATCTATAATATACAAAGACAGAGAGTCACATATATCTACATCTGTATATGGACAATGTATGTATACTTTTAATATTTTTGCTTTTCACATTAAAAAATTAGAACATAATTTTCTCACAATCAATAGGGATCAGGTTTCTGATTTACTTCATATATAAAATACCATATATATTTTTTCAGTTGATTTTCATATCTTAAGACTTCTGGTACAGAGCCATATTTGTAGTGCAAAGCTAGAAAGTTCCTGAATTTTTCCTGAAACAACTTTGAATGAAACCTGTAAACAGATCCAAAAGATACAGAAACTACTAAAAACAAATGAAAGAACTTTTCATCAAGCTGTCTTGGAGGAACTTCAAGGAAAGATCTATTGTACGTTTAAAAAGCTCAATGTAGGCAGGGGAGCTTGGAAGCCAGAGAGCAGCTTTTAGACACAGCATAGCTAAAGTCCAGGCACACTTCTGCTAGCAATGAGGGTTCTAATACCAGCTTGGAGAGCAAGATTTCAAGCCAGGGAAAGCCTACAGCAGAGAGCAAACCTGGAATACCAGGAATGCCAGAGAGGACAGCCTGGGACCAGAATCCACCCTCCCCACAATTGCAACATCCCACAAAGGTCAAGGAAAAAAATACCCAAAACAAAACTTGGAACTACAAAAAGAGCTGCTTAAATATTTTTATATGTGGGTTTTTTTTACCCTTTTATGGTCTTCTTGAATAAGTTTTAACAGTTATGCATATGTAAACATTTTATACTGAGTGCTGTCAGTGAGAGAGAAGAAAAGGGAGAGAAGAAAAATGTGAAATTCAAAACCTTGCAAAAACTAACTGAAAGCTATCCTTGGGTGTAGTTGGAAAAAATAATCAAATTTTTTAAAAGTTTGGAACTGTAAACATGTCAAAGTTTAGTTTCTTTAAGCCTATTTTTCTTTAAAAAATTTCTCAGTCTAATTCGGGTTTGAAAGACTAAATGTTAGCTTTTGCCTTCAAGTTGTGTGTGTGTCTCTCCAGTTATAAATCTGAAAATAGACCATCTGTGTGAAGCAGCCTGGTCTCCCTCTAATTGCATCTGCAAGTTTGACTTTTCAGATGTGTAAACAATCAGAATAAAGACCATCCTATGAAGGTAGGAACCAGTCTGGTTACCTCGCTAAGAAACCAAATACATTCTTTTACTTATGGCATTTTGGAAAGGGGGCAATTCCACTGTTATATGTTTATGTCGTAATTGATAACAACATAAAATATCAAGTCAGAAGATGAGACAGTAGTCCTACTGCTGATTGGATCCTGTCAGTTCTGATACAGAACAGACTTTATGGATGAGTTAGAGATTCATAATGTAATCAAGAGACCGTTATGTACTAATATATATATACTTGATCAATCAATGTAAAAATGTAAAAAGTTGTTCAGAGGATGGAAAAATGGGCTACATTTAATGAAATGAGTTTTGTCAGTAATTTCTCTAAAGCCCTAGAATTTAGGAAGAAAAGAATGAGCTTTACAAGTACATGTTTGGGGATTTGCTGAAGGGAAGCTTGCATAGTTAATGAGTTCTCCACTTTTAATGGGTTCTTAACTTCCTCATTTAATGAGCTCTTACCACCAGTCAGGGAAGATCTAGCTCACAGGGATAGTTTAAAATACAGTCCCTTCCTCAAGGAACTAACATTCTAATGGAAAAATGCATTTTGTTAATGACTAGGAACATTCAAGGAAAATACAGTTTATAGGAAATCACTAAGGAAGGCAGGCCATGGAGCCTGAGGAAGGCAAATACCAGAAAAACCCTCCTACAGAAAGGAGATTTTTTTTAGCCTTAAAATTCTCCAGGGAACAGAGATGGAGGGGGAAAAAAGGAGAATATTCCATCAAAGGGAATAGCCAGAAGAGATGGAGTCTCATGATTGAGGATCAAAAAAGCCAGAATCTTGGGATCATAGGGTACATGGAAGAGAGCAAAATGTAAGAAGAATGACAACGAAAGAAGGGTCTATGTTCTGAAGGACTTTCAAAGACAAACAGAATAATCAATACTTCTGGTAATGATGAATAACCTCACCATTGTCAACTTAATTATTTTGGGCTAAAAATGAAATAATGGGGGCAGCTAGGTGGGGCAGTGGCCCTGGAGTCAGGAGTACCTGAGTTCAAATCCAGCCTCAGACACTTAATAATTACATAGCTGTGTGGCCTTGGGCACACCACTTAACCCCATTGCCTTGCAAAAAAAATGAAATAACAAAAAGTTGTTATACTTGAAGTTTATTTTGTAAGATTTACCAAGAAATCCATGGATGGAAGTCATTATAGCTAATGGTTACCTTGATGCAAAATTAATATGCATGTTTATACAGAAAGGACAAAGAGCCATTTAAAAGTGAGTTTGGCAACCAATGAGATTTCATACAGATAAAAATAGTTATACACTATAATCCTCACATGAGTTATGTTATTTCCTTCCAATTCTTATTGTTAAGAATGCCATTTAGTGAGCTGATGCTGATCGAGGTGAGCAGAATCAGAACACTCTACACCCTAACAGCAACATGGGGGTGATGATCAACCTTAATGGACTTGTTCATTCCATCAGTGCAATAATCAGGGAAAATTTTAGAGTATCTGAGATGGAGAACACCACCTATATCCAAAGAAAGAATTGTGGAGTATGAACAAAAACTATTACCTTTAATTAAAAAGACATACATTATTTTATTATGTAATTTTGCTAACTCTTATAATTTATATTTTTCTTCCTTACGGATATGATTTCTCTCTCATCACATTCAACTGAGATCAATGTATACCATGGAAGCAATGTAAAGATTAACAGACTGCCTTCTGTAGGGGGTGGGGGGAGGGAAGCAAGATTAGTGGAAAGATTGTAAAATTCAAAATAAATAAAATCTTTCTTTTATTAAAAGGCCAAAGAAGGAATATATAGAATTTTCTCTCTCCTATCCAAGTTGTCTCTTTTGTTATGATTGATTGACCAAAATAGAATAATTTATTGATACTATTACAAGGCTGACCAGATGGTATTGACAGAGACCAAGTCAGTAATGAAATGAGGAAGAGCAGGCATTGACATGACAGATTGACATTTTTATACCCAGAGATAACATTCAGATTTATAACTCTTAATTGGAGGCTAACAATGCATACTTTGGATGGAAATATAGGTTATAAAAACTTATTAAATTTTGACACTGTGAGAATTGTTGAGTATTAGGTTTCCATAGGATGAAGAATCAGCTGTCACAAGGACAACCCCCATTCACTTTTTTTTCACTTTCAATTTTATTGATTTTTCCTTAGATTTTCAGGATTTCTATGTTTTTTTATCACCCCTGTCTGAAGTTTAATGCTATTTTTTGTTTTTTTTTGGTCAGTTCAGTTCTTTTCCTGTGGTATACAGGCACTGTAGGTATTGTAATTTGTCTCAGACATAGTTGATTCTTCAATGAGGCCAGCTGTTAATAATTTGGAAGATGCTGCATTCTTCAGGAATCTCCATCCTGGTCTTTGCTCTTATTTCCTGAAAACTCTCTTGACAAACTTTTCCCTTTTACAATTTGAAATAAAAACAAAACAAGACAAAAAAAACACTGTGCATTCTTTTATTTTTCCCTAAAACTCCCTTTCTGGTCATTAATCCCTTCTTTTCTGTCTTCCTGCAGCACCCTCTTCATGGGGGTTACCAAAACTTTATTTCCTTAACTTTACCTTCTTCCCCCCCTTTTTATTGTCATTTTTCTCTTATTATTGCTTACAAAATTGATTCTTAAGAATGTCTTGGTTCTTGTTTCTGAGAACATTTATTCGGAGAGCATCATATTCTGATGATATTTTGAATGTGCTGTGCCTCTAATGGGCAAGGTAATGAGGGGACTCTCACTATGAAAGTTCCACCGACAGGTGCCAATAATCCGTTTGCTCAGGATCTTGGTCTTTCTATGGGGTTCCTAGTAAGCAAAGATGACAATAATCAAAGATTCCACCTTCATTCAGCCACATTTGCTTTCCACATGTCTCTACCAGCTGAGGCCCAGTCCCTGCCGAGTTTTACCACCCCAGGTCTGGACAGTCTTAGGGGAACTGGAAGTTTTTCTTTGTCACAGGTTTTAAGAATTTGCCTCAGAATGAGTCAGGAGGCTTACTTTATCTATGTCTTCTAATAATGGTATCACCTAAACATGTAAAATCCTAAAAATATAGGGAAAAAAGAAAATAACAGAAAGTATAGATGGGACACTTTGGAGTTTTACTCTTTAAGATCTTACCTCTAACCTATAGTTGATGGCCATTGCAAAAATGAGCACACCTGGACTGTCAGAGAGTTGAAAGTTTATACAAAGACAGAGAAGGGGAAAATGATGAACCTTCTTCCTGACCTGACCATAAAAGTGGGTTCACATATGAGGTCACAACTCCCCTGGAGCCCCCTTCTTCCCTTCCCACCCCCACTTCACCAGCAGCTCAGCACCCCTCCCACTGAAGCACGAGGCTCTGTTATACAAGGAGGCCTGTGGAAGCCTTCATTCCTCTCCTCCCCTAGGCCAGGCCACCAGGCCTCTGCCCCTCCATGACAGGCCTGCCAGCAGCTCTGGGTTACAGAAGAGAAAGGGAAGTTGGGAGGATGGTTCACCGCCAGAGGCTGCAGGAAGAGGTGAGCCAAGGAATTCTAGGGCCTCTAAGGCCTCCAGAATCATGATCCTCCCTAGAGAAAAGAACCATTCAGCTGAGCCAATCTAGAGGAAGGAACCAATTGGCTGAGCCAGTCTAGAGCCCCCTCTTCCTGGATCAAAAGGAAAAGACCATGAATAACCAGTCTTTTCAAGGAAACCGAGGCCCCTAAACTTCAGGATATCTCCTTGAAATGGCTTCTGGACCAACTTTTGGGACTATTGGTGGAAAAAAAAATGAATGAAACCAGGAAGGAGGAACAGAATTGTTCTCATTTTCCATATTCTTCGAAAAACTTGCTAGATGTCAAGAACAGCTGTCCTCTGAGACTGGAACGGAACCCTTGTGGGCTGTGTCAGCTTGCAGGTCTGAAGGATGTGGACTATGTAGGCCTGTCTGCATTCTCATATCTTCATTAGATCCATAAGGCTCTCCTGGGAGCTGAAGCAGCAGCAACATTGGAGGCCATTGGGTGAAGGTCAGAGCACCTTGTGCCTGCCTTGGGGAAGAGTGAGCTCACCACCAACATCTGAGGTGCCTTGAAGTGGCTGAGAAAAAGGTTTTCGCTTCTTGGATTTTAAAAAATATGAAGTAGGTTTTTTTCCCTTAACTAATTGTTCTTTGGCAGTGATATTAAATCCTCACCTTGATTTTACACTTTAAGATGTAAGGAGCACTGTCAGAATAGTGCTGAAAGGTTGATAGTATGAGTATTTTACTGAAGAAACACCCTTAATAGGTGAATCTGGGCAGCCTGAGTCCATTTCTAGTAGCATTCTCACTATACCACTGACTGTGCCTCTGGATTGGTGTCAAGAAAAGTTGAGTGGAGAAGGAAGAGGAGTACAGAGAGATGCATAACAAGGAACCTAAGCAGCTGATTATTTCAATATTCTCAGTGAGACTTTGGGAGTTAACAATCGTTGGCAATTTCAGGGGTGAGAAGGTAAGTGGATAGAAGAGCTAATCAAATGGAAATAGGAAGGGAATTAGACCCAGAGTGAAAGTAAGAGAAACTTTGAGGAGAGGGTCACTAAAGTTCAAACCTAGGTGACATGAAATTAGTAAATAACTCTCTGTTGTTCTGAATAGAATGGTGATATGGTAAGACACATTGTCATTTAGAGATTATTTCAATTCTTCCTAAATTTCTAAATTCTCCCTGTTTGCATGGCCAGTATAAAAGGACAAAAATGAAAAACAGATAATAATCTGAAGGAATAGCCTTTAATCTCTCAGATCCAATGGATCCATGACAGGGAATTAGGAAAAATAGGTAAAGAAAATTTTTCCCTTCAGTACATCAGTAGGAGTTGATGATGACAGTCAGAAAAACTGGAAAATAGTATAACAGAAACTAAGTATAGACCCATATCTTATATCCTATACCAAAATAAGGTCACAATGGGTACAGGATTTAGACATAAAGGGCAATAACATAGACCAGTTATAAATCAAGAAATATTCTATCTTTCATTGTTGGGAGCCAGGGTCTCTAAGCTGTTTGACACAGTCGCGGCAAGTAGACTCAGGGCAGTCACACTGCCTGATGGAACAACATTTCCTTCTTCAATATATATATAGGGATTCCATGTATACCCATATTTATAGGTCTATTATTGATTGCAAAACTTACTCACCCTAATAGTGGAATGACTATAAAGGAAGGATTTCAGAGAAATTCCTTGAATAAAACAGATTGTGAACTCTGTCCAAATTTAACAGGACTGACTCTCCCTGAGACATACAAAGGGCTTCAGCATTATGAAATCTTTGGAAGACACAGCACTGGGAGTTCCAGACAGATGTCAGAATGTATACAGGGAAACCAGATACAAGATGGGTCAGATAGAATTCCAGGGAAATTAACAGTTTTGCCCCCCTTATCATACACAGGAATATATGATAAAGATGGTGAGAGAATAGTTAGTATAGGTAACCAATATGTGAACTCTAACAGCCTTCGTTCATTGGCAAAGAATAAAAAGTCATAGAAACCGTAGTGTCTACCAACAAGGGCTGAAAGGAAAATTAGTTATTGAAGGAGTCAACGGACAGGTGGACAAACAAAACTACCCTCGCTATAGGTTGTCAAGGGAGCATATCGAAAAACATTACATATGTGGCACAGAAACATAAAAGCATTCCATTAAACAAATTATATCAAAGATTATTCTAAGGAAAGTTCCGCTTAATCAATAACTTTACTATGCAGCAACAAACTAGGCAACAGGCAGGTTGAGGTCATCACGGTCTGAGCAGGGACAAGAAAATTAACTACATGATTGATAATCACACCTGTAACCACTACATGATCAAACTTGTAGCCATATGAACTATGTGATTAATGATGAAAATTGTATACTTTTGTAACCAGGGAAATGATTTTAGTTTGCTTGTTTCATATGATTCTGAGACTATAAAAATAAATATAAGCAGCTGACAGTCAGTCAACCTGCTCCTGCCTTTACCCACTTGTTCACTCAACTCATTTCGCCGACTCTATCCCTCCTGTCAGGTTCCAAGGACCCCGCGGAGGCTGGACCCCCACATTTCATATCTATGAAAAGGGGAGAAATTTATGACCAAACAAGAAATAGAATACTTTATAAAATGCAGAATGCATGATTTTAACTATATTAAAAAGGTTTTGCACTAATAAAATCAATACTGCCAAGATTAAAAGGAGAATAGAAAACTGGGAAACAATCTTCACAGTTAGGGATACTGATAAAAGGCTCATTTCTAAAATATATAGAGAATTGAATCAAATTTATAAGGTTACATTGGTATTATCAAAGGATAAAAATAGAAACCTTTCAAATGAAGAAATTAAAGCAATATATAATCATATGAAAAATGCTCTAAATCATTACTGATTATATAAACGCATATTTAAGCCACTGTGAGAAATCACCACACATCTATTAGATTGACTAAGATGACTAAAAAGGAAAAATGAGCAGTGTTGGAAGGTTCTCTTTATGTAATAACAAGATAGAGAAGCAAGAGATAGAAAGAGAAATTTCATTTGCAATAATTTCAAACATAAAATACTACCTAGAAAAGCAGAGTTCGAAATTGCATGAAATCAATTATAAAACAATTTTTACATCAATGAAATCAGGTCTAGGGTAGACTGCGCTAAAATAACAAAAAAAATAATACCACCTAAGTTGAAATAGTTATTAAATGCAATATCAATTAAACTTCAAAAAATTATTTTCGTGAGGTAGGTAATAACTAAATCCATATGGAGGAACAAATGGTCAAAAATAACATGGGAATTAGTGAAAGAAATGCAAAGAAAGGCAGCCTAGCCATACCAGATATAAAATTATATTATAAAGCATCAGTCACAAAAAACTGCAAGAAATAGAGTTGTAGAACAATGGAATAGGTTATGACTATAATAATCTACTGTTTGATAAACCCAAAGATACTGAAGTCTGGAATAAGAACTCACCCTTCCATAAAATCTGCTGGGAAAACTAGAAGATAATTTGGCAGAAACTAGGCAAAGAACAGCATCTCACACTGCATACCGAGATAAAGTTGAAATAGGTGCAGGATAAAACCATTAAGAGAACAAGGAACAGTTCTACTGTTAGATCTATGGAAAGGGGAGCAGTGCATGATCAAAGAAGAAATAGGAAAATTATTAAAAACAAACTGAACAATTTTGATTACATTAAACTAAAAAGTTTTTCACAAACAAAACCACTACAGCTAAAATTAAAAGGAATGTAGTAAGTTGAGAAACAATTTTTACTACCAGTGTTTCTGACAGAGAATTCATTTCTAAAATATATAGAGAACTGAATAAAATTTATAAAAAAACAAATCATTCTATTGATAAATGGTCAAAGGATAGGGAAAGAATTCTTGGGATGAAAACATCAAAGCTATCTTTAGTCAAATGAATAATTTCTGTAAATTATTATTGATTTTAGAAATGCAAATTAAAATAACTCTGAGTTACCACCTCATACCTTTCAGATTGGCCAATATGACTAGAAAGGAAAATGATCAATATTGGAGGGGATGTGGGAAAACTGGGATACTAATACATTGTTGGTAGAGCTGTGAACTGATCCAAACTTTCTGGAGAGCAATTTGGAATTATGCCCAAAAGGTAATAAAAATGTGTTTATTCTTTGACCCAGCAATACAACTACTGAATATGTATGCAGAATAGATCATGAAAAAGGGTAAAAATCCCATATGTACAAAAATATTCATAGCAGCTCTTTTTGTAGTGGCAAAAAATTGGAAAAAGAGAATGCCCACCATTTAGGGAATGGCTGAACAAATTGTGGTATATGTATGTGATGGAACACTATTGTTTCATAACAAATTATGAAGAATGGGATTCCAGAAAAGTCTGGAAAGGTATGCATGAATTGATGCTGAGTGAAATGAGCAGCCCAGTAGAACATTATACACAATAATGATAACAAGGGGTTATGGTCAACCATGAGGGACATGTTCATTTCACCAGTACAATAATCAAAGACAATGTTAAAAGACTTGTGATGGAAAATACCATCCATATCCAGAAAAGTAACTGTGAAGTTTAAATGAAGACCAAAACTTATTATCTTCAATTTTTAAAAGTTATCATATATATTGTCATTTTCCCCTCTCTAATGCTATCTTTCTTGAGTTTCATTATGTCTCATTTTTTTCTCATATGTTCAATATTGATCTATGTTTAACATGGTTATAAATAAAGAGCTTAAATCACATTGCTATCTGTCATGGGGAGGGAGGAAGGAAGGGAGGGAGGGAGAAAAATGTAAAACTCAAAACCCAGTCAAAAATATGATTGATAAATAGTATTTAAATTTTAAAAAGTAATTCTTCTACACAGCTTCTGTGTCTTCCCCAAGTACTGGTTTTACTCCCTTCATGCCAAAAATAGCCACTACATTCATTGGAGCCTAATAAATCATGAATTCAAGATTTTTTAATAATCTCCTTTTATACTCTTTTGGATAACATACATCTTATGTATAGTCATCTTTAATTATGAGTATGAAAACTAAACACTATGGACCCTTCTTAACTTCCTAACCATACAAAAATCAGTTAAGGGACAGATTTGACCCCTAAAGTCTTTGAGTGCTGTCCCTGCCTAACCTGGGTCTTCTCACAAGCATTTTATTTATACTTTAGCCCTATTAGTTAATGCTGCATATATTACTGTCAGGAAATTCTTATGTCACAGATGTATTCATGTCAAAGATCCCTTTGGCATCCTGGTGAAACCTATGGTACCCATCTTAGGTATCTGTGGCACTTATTATGAATGGAAATGAGCTAGATCTTAAGTCTCTCCAATTTGAAAATTATCAAATTTGAATAAAGTAGTACAGACTTAGTCTGAACAGACTACAGGATCCCTTTTCAAAATCACTGGAACAATCTAGGAATTAAAACTAAAGACATATAGACTACAGTTCAATTCAAGCTTCCTGTTGATTTAGTCATGATGGAGATTGACCTCTTCAACAGCTATATCTAGCATTACTAAAGAAGAAAAATATAGGCATGGTCCCTAAGGAAATATAGTTGAGAAGTCTTAACTGAGAGAATCACTCATTTCTTGCTTTCTAAACTTTTTCTTCTTTCCTAACCTCCAAATCAGAGAAGTTGGGACATGTGAACTCTCTAGTTCTATAAATGGAAACTTACCTTCCAGGGATATAAAACTAGGCTGCCTTCATCTCTCCAGTATTCCATTTATGATCTAGCTATGAGTAGTTGATGGAGAGCCCAGGCCACAGCATCCACAGCATTGTAGATGTTGTTACTCTGACTTGACATAGACATGTCAAAATATCGCAAAGGGAGCATCTCTAAGGAAGCATTGTGTGAACAATCATCTTCGTCCCATTTTGAAGAGTCAAATGGACATTGAAAAGCTAAATTTGGGAGTGGCTATGTGGCGTGGTGGATAGAGCACCAGCCCTGGAGTCAGGAGTACCTGAGTTCAAATCTGGTCTCAGACACTTCATAATTACCTAGCTGTGTGGCCTTGGGCAAGCCTCTTAACCCCATTGCCTTGCAAAAACTAAAAAAAATCTGAATTCCAAAATCTTTTAAGGAAAATATCTTCTGGATATTTAGCAAGTTTAACTGTCCTTAAGAAAGTTTTGAGATTGACAGATTGCTTTCCATGGGGGGGGGGGAGTAAGTTTGAGGGGAAAATTGTAAAACTCAAATAATATCTTTAATAAAAATTAATAAAAAAAAGAAAGTTTTGAAACTTGGAATTTCTTTTCTCTAACTTGAAAATATCAGAGCACCATTGAAACCACTAACATCCATGCCATGGAATCTAATGGTGAAATCCCAGTGGGAAGTGGTAATGCACACTTCGTTGAATATTAAGTAAGGCATTTGTGCATATTGTAATGCCCTTAGAAAATTGGTATCCCCATAAATAACAGTTACATTGGCAGAAAATCCACCAATTCTTTCCATGATTTCATCATGGGAATTAATAGTGTATTTCTCCCTAGGAGGAACCCTCTCTGTAGAGGCCACACAGACACCATTTCTGGTCATCTATTCTCTTATTTCCAGGAGGAATGCTTCAGCCCTGTCATTATCCATTATAACCATTCCCACCCATGTCCAGTTGAAATGTACCATTAATTGGACCATTCCCAAGGCAAGAGTGGAATCCTTAGGTGCCAGTTGATAAACACTTGGAAAATGAACTTTGTCAGTCAGGATGGGATCAAATGGGCCGTAGGTGATCTGAACAGGAAAGAAAAATTATCTTTGTTGAACGTTGATCAGTAGGGGCAGCTAGGTGGCACAGTGGATAAAGCACCGGCTCTGGAGTCAGGAGCACCTGGGTTCAAATCCAGTCTCAGACACTTAATAATTACCTAGCTGTGTGGCCTTGGGCAAGCCACTTAACCCCATTCGCCTTGCAAAAAAAAAAAAAAAGAAAGAAAGAAAGAAAGTTGACCAGAGAAAGCCATATGATAACAGACCATGAACCTACTTATTTTCCCAATGTATCATCATTTTTGCTCTATGCTTGCATAGACCAAAGTGAAGTCTCAGAATAAGATCCTCCACATTCCCTCCATTATATTGTATCCCTTTTCACTTTCAAGGCTTCATCCATTCTCAAAGCAAGTTTCTGGTACCTGTCACTAGGTTCCACATCCTCCAAAAAACTTGACCTAATGCAACCTCCAGATTTTCTTTCTTTGTTCCACAGACTTTTATGAGATAACTTTTTCTTACTACTCACATTTTCCTTAATTTCACTTCAGAGTTTATACTTCAGGAGGTTTTTTTTTAACTTTGTCCCTGTCACATCAGCTTGCCAATTCCAATCCTGAACACAATTCAGTGGGATTCATTTCATGTTTAAAGAATTTTATAAATGCTCTTTGATTTTGGTTGAATTAAATTTCTACATAAACATATATATATGTATATAATATATACATATATATGTATATATATACTCATGGGTAAAATACACACAAAATGTAAGTATATTGGTGTATATATTTATATTGTTGTTTTTTCATTTGTGTAAGTCAAGACCCAATTTTCATGATTCCATTTGGTATTTTCTTGTCAAAGATACTGAATAATTTGTCATTTCCTTCTCTAATTCATTTTACAGATGAGAAACTAAGGTCAAGTGAATTGCACATGGTCACAAAGCTAATAAGGGCCTAAATTCAAATTTACATTCATGCACTCATGAATATGAGTATTATGATTCCTAATCCAGTTATTTGTCCATTGCTCCTTCTAGCTTTCCTGTTAAATATTTGGATAGATGTAAAATATAGTTATATATTTATATATAGCATATAAATATAAAGATGAATATAATCATTTCAATGTAATGTAACAAAATTGAATATGATTGATAGATTGATAGATAGATGACTAGATAGATGGATGATAGATAAATACACATATACACATCACTACATTCTGGCAGGGGTAAATTCTAATAGAATAGCAATGATGATAACTCATATCTATATTTTATCTCTCTCTCTATATATATATATATATATATATATATATATATATATATATATATTACTTGCTCTAACACAACAGCTGAGAATAATTCCAGAAGATAAGATTTCCCATTTTTTTCCATGTCACATATCCCATTTAAAATCCCTGGGGTTATCCCCTTCCAATAACAAATGTTAACAAATAATGCTGGCTGTTTTCATCATACTTCTTACCTGTGGAAACTTGTAGAGTTCAAGTAGGGAAGCCATTTGGACTGACAATTCAGAAGAGGCTCCTCCAATGACAACCAAGGATTTGCCCTGCTTCTCACAGTGGTAATTTGGAATAGCCACTTCTTGTCCTGACAGCCACATTAAGGAGCTCTCCAAGGTACTAACATCATTGGGCTAGGAGTTAGAGATGTGGAAACCTAGAGTAATAGTGGGTAATAGACTGGGGTCCCTGTTGATTTCCTCTACAGCAAACACTAAGGTCAGGGCTTGATTGTAGTGTTTTTCTTGATACCTCAAATGAGACCAATAATGTCAGGACTCAGAAAACTGTTTTATCTGCAAAGAATGTACCTGGTTCATAAAGACAATTTCTAATATTGCTTTTAATTTTAGAGTACATAGTTCTGATTCTCCTGCTACTTCTCAAGTTCTCATTAAATACTATTTTTCACTCTTCTAATAATATAGCCCTCACACTAACTTATATAATCATATACATCTATATCTGACATTCTATGTATTTGTATTTGTGTAGTTATTTATACATCTATCTATCATCTATTCCTACATATTATCAAATCTACTAAACTTTGCCAAGCAAAATACATGACAAGGGTGAATTCTGTATGTCAGATCAGGCCACATTTTATCCCCAAAATTGAAGAATTGCTATCTCTTAAAGACCCAGGTCACACATACTTTTTCATCAAAAAAGTATAATACATACATAATGCTGACATGAAGGATTGGAAGTTGGTACAGCAAGGGGCTGCTTTAATTGTAAAGATTGGTGGAAGTAAAATTATAAGAGTATAAATTTTTATGCAAGAAAGCATAGAATTGGGCTTGTGAAGAGAGGCAACTACAAATCAAGATCCAAATTCCTGGACCTGATGTACTTGATTCCAGTGACTTATGTTCATTACAACAGCCAATATGATTGAAATATGGTGCCTGGAATAATAATTATAACTTCTTTGAAGATAACCCAGAAGGTAAACTTGCTTCTTGGAGCTTATTATTCCATGACTTCTTAGGAGGATATTTTTTCATCCTTTAAACAGTTTGTATTGCCTGCTTTTACTTAATATAAAAAGTATTATTGATAATAACTGTTCCGTGTTGTAATTAGTTGACTGTGTTGCATGGATTTTAGTACATTAATAATATTGTACCATCTGATACCGGGCTGAGCATGAAATATTAAAGAAAATGTTGGTATTGAGATTAATACATACAAAACAAGATGATTACATCTTGGGATTATAATTCTGTTTAAAATGGAGCAGTTAGCAAGATAGGGGTTGAGCTGACACTGAAAAGATTATAATGTTTTCTGTTTTTTTAGTTAACCCACTAAACTTCCTAATGAGGAGATAAGTCACATGAAATTTGAAACCTTTTACCCTCAGTTTCGAGGGGTCATTATAATAGTTGGTTCAAAATTTGAAAAATGTTAGTATAATAGAGTATATCAATAACAAACCTAAAAGAAAATATGATTATTTCACTAGATGTTGAATAATCTTTTGACAAATTATATTGACAAATTAAGGCTCCCATTCCTATAAAAAGCACTAGAGAGTATAAGAATAAACAGAGGACCTAAAACCATCAATATACATTATTTGGCAGGGAGACAAGCTAGAAGCATTCACAGTATGATGATAGGTGAAACAAGGATGCATGTTATCACTATGATTACTCAACATAGTATTGGAATTGTTAGCTTTAGGAATAAGAGAAGAAAAATAAATTGAAGGAATTAGAATAGGTAATTAAGAATCAAAGCTCTCACTCTTTATAGATGATATAATGATATACTTATAGGACCCTAGAAAATCAGTCAAAAAACTACTTGAAACAAGTAACAACTTTAGTTGAGTTGCAGGATATAAGATAAAGCCACATAAATCATCAGCATTCCTATACGTGACTACTGAGACAAAGCAGAGAGAAAGAAAAAGAAATTCCCTTTAAAGTAACCATAGACAACAAAAAATATTTGTGAGCCTACCTTACAAGGCAAACTCAAAATGTATATGAAAATAACTAAAACATTTTTCACACAAATAAAATCAGTTTTAAATAACGGGGAAAATGTCAGTTGTTCATGGGTTGGTCCAGGTAATATAACAAAATTAAATTACTTGTTTAGTATCATACCCTTCAAACTACCAAAAATTTTTTATGGGGTAGAATAAAATAGTAACTAAATTAATATGGAGGAACAAAAGGTCAAGAATATCAAGGGAATTAGTGAAAAAATTTAAAAGCTCTATATAAGATCTAAAATTATATTATAAAGCATCAGTCAACAAAAATGTTTGGTACTGGCTAATTAATAGAGTGGTGGATCAATGGAATTGACTAGGTACAGAATAGACAGTAGTAACTGACTATAGTAATAAGCTGTTTGATAAACCCAAAGATTCCAGATTATGGGATAAGAAACCACTCATTGATTAAAAAAAATTAATGGCAGAAACTAGGTTTAGACTAAAACATCACATTCTCTACCAATATAAGGTCAAAATGAGTACAGGCTTTAGACATAAAATATCGTATCATAAGTTAATTAGGAGAACATGGAAAGGTTAAATGTCAGATCTATGAAAAAGGGAGGCATTCATGATCAAAAAAGAGATAAAGAATGTTATAAGATGCAAAATGGATGATTTTGATTGCATTAAATTGACAAGTTTTGTGACATTAAACCCATGGAAAACAATTTTTACAACCAGTTTTTCTGAGAAAAGACTCATCTTTAAAGTATATAGAGATGAGTCAAATTTATAAGAAATCATTCCCCAATTAATAAATGATCAAAGAATATGAATAAGCAATTCTCAGATGATGAAATTAGTTATCTAGAGGACAATAAAATGTTCTAAATAATTATTGATTAGAAAAAGACAAATTAAAACAACTTTGAGGCACCACCTCACACAATGGTCAATATGACTAAAAATGAAAATGACCAATGTAGGAAAGGATGTGAGAAAACTAGGAAACTAATACATTGTTGGTGGTTTTGTGAATTGATCAGCCTTTCTTGAAAGCAATTTGGAATTTTACCCGCAGAGCAATAAAATTTTTCATCTAACAAAATCACTACTAAGTCTGAATTCCAAAGAGATCACAAAAAGGGTTAAAAAGACTCGTGTGTGTGTGTGTGTGTGTGTGTGTGTGTGTATAAATATGTAAGTATATATATTTACAACAACTTCATAATGGTAAAGAATTGAAAGGATGCCCATCAATTAGGAAATGAGTGAACAAATTGTGGTTTATGAATGTGATGGAATGCTATTGTATAAGAAATCATGATAGATGGGACTTCATAATAGCATGGAAAAGCATGTATGAACTAATGCTGAGTGAAGTGAGCAGAATGAGAAAAGCATTATAAACACTAAGAAATTTGGGGTAATGATCAACTACAATGGACTTATTCATTTCAGCATGCATACATAATCAATAATGTTTCTTAAAGACTTGTGATAGAAAATTCCATCCATATCCAGAGAAGGAACTATGGAGTTCACATGCAGATGAATGCTTACTATATTCAATTTTTAAAAATTGTCTTACATATTATGTTTTTTTCTCTCTAATATTTTTCTATTTCCATTTCATTCTTTTACATGATTAATATGAATCTTTATTTAGCATGGTTATATATGTATAACCTATATTAAGTTGCTATCTGTCAAGAGAAGCAGGGAGGGAAGAGAGAGAGGGAGAAAAATGTAAAACTCAAAACTTTGAAAAACTTTTTGTTGAAAACTACTATTGTGCGTAGTTGTAAAGAAAAAGAAAAATAAGTAATGTTATTCAATCAATTCTTAATATACAGACAATGAAGAGATATAGCAAGTTACACCACAGCTTCTGCCTTATTTCTAATAACAAAGAAAATTTGGTGTGGTAAATGAAGCCAGAACTGGGCAAAGAGAAAAATATCAAATGAGTTTCACTTAATTCATCTTTTTTCTTTACTTCTTAACTTATTTCTTTATCTTCTTAATCTCTAAAACGCACCAGATTTCTTTGGGATTGGTAACTCTCACTTATTTTATAAATTTCTTCAATCATTTCAGATCTACTGCTTACAGACCCAGACAGTTTCCAAGGCAATGACAAATTAAGTGATTTGCTCATTACTATAAAGTGAGTTAGTAGCTGTCAGTGGTAGAACTAATACTTCCATAATCTCTCTCTCTCTCTCTCTCTCTCTCTCTCTCTCTCTCTCTCTCTCTCTCTCTCTCTCTCTCTCTCTCTCTCTTTATTACTCTTTGTAGGTATTTTTCTTTCATCCTTTTATCTCTTCTTTTCACTGTCTCTGTATATATGCATAAATATTCTGTTCACTTATTTCAGTTGAATCTGATTCTTTTAAAACTATATGGTTAGGGGGTGGCTAGGTGGCGCAGTGGATAGAGTACCAGCCCTGGAGTCAGGAGGACCTGAGTTCAAATTTGACCTCAGACACTTAATACTTACTTAATTGTATGACCTTAGGCAAGTCACTTAAACCTACTGTCTTGCAAAAAAAACAAACCAAACAAAAAAATTATATGGTCTTTTCTTGACATGGATACTGGCATGGCTTGCCATTTCTTTCCCCAGATCATTTTATAGTTAAGAAACTGGGGTTAATAGGCTAAGTGACTTACCCAAGCTCATATATCCAATAAGTGTCTGGGGATCAGAATTGAACTCAGGAAGATGAGTCATTCTGCCTTTAGGCTCAGCAATCTATCCACTGTACAACATCACTGCCTCAGTACAGATATAGATTGAATCAAAATTAATAATGGCTTTCCATATAGGAAATATTAAATATTAGTAAATATATTAAATATAATAATATATGCTTTTTCTAAATGAAATTAAGAAAAATGTATGTTTAATATAGTTTAATAGATAATTGTGGAGTTATCTACTTAAGAATTTGCCTACACCAATATACTTAACATAAAAGGAAAGTAACGTCAAATAAAGAGAAATTTTGAAAAACAGCAAGCACAGAAAAATGAATGACTCTCCCAAATAATAAAAGAAACAAAAATTGGTTGGAAAAGACTAACAACCATTAAAAACAAACAAAGAAGCAAAAAGCTTTGAAGTGTTTTCTATGGGCCAAGTATTGTGGTAAACTTAAGAGATATAAAACAAATTAAAGATTAAAAAAGCAAGGTTATTATTCCAAGGAGCTCACAACATAATGGTAAATATAGCATGAAAAATTATTAAGTACAAAAATATGTACAATATTATTATAAAATAATCCCTTGGGAACACCACTAACATTAAGCTGGCTAGCCAAAGATTTCTTACCTTAAGGTTAGATTTAGGCAGGAAGGAACTCATTGAATTCAAAACATTGAAATAAGACGGGAGCACTTTTTGAGTATGAGAAGCAATCCGTGAAAAGAGAGGATGAGTGACATGGAAAGTCTTGTATGAGGAACAACAGGTTTACTGTTCTAAGTGGGATCTTAGCATCTGTAAAAGTGAGCAAGTATAAAAAGACTGTAAAGGTAAAAACAGGCCCAGGATCAAATATAAAATATTTCATCTGAAATTACCCAAATAATAAAAATCAAGTTAAATAAAATATATAAAATAATTCACAAACCTGATCCTGGTATATTATGAGAAAATTATATTTTATTTATTATGTTAAAAAGAATATTAAAAACATAAAATAGAATGAATTCAATCCAGTAAACTAATTATATCAAGCAATTATTTTTCTAGAGTCTAATAATGGAAGTCTGAATGAGAAAGAAGAATATATATGTATATACACACACATATATGTTTGTGATTATATGGATATATAGATATATATGACATAAATATGGTTATAGAGATAGAGACAGATTAGATATAGAAATACATAAAGATAGAGATAGACAGACAGACAGGGACATAAATAGCATGCCTGATCAGAGAATCAGGATAATCTGAGCTAAAAGTCTTGACTGTAAAATTTGTAAAATCATCAGCAAGCCATTTAACCTCTTAGTTCAGGCAACACTCTAAGAGATTAAGTTATTGTTACACTGATAGAGACAGGTATTTTTATTTTTACTCCAAAACATGTATTTAGTTACAGATAATTATATCATATAGAGTTATATACATTAATAGCTATATGTTCACAATAGTGATGTATAAAATATATATCACAACTATCACATATTTTAATTGTATGACAGTTATATATGAACTGAAACAATCATATTTATGCACATACAATTAAGATCACATGCATATATATAACTCATAAGTGATTTTTGTGTATATATATATAATATAGAGAACAGACATAATGAAGTAGCCATAATGAAAGTCATATATAATGCCATCCTCAAAAAGGGTCCATATGAGGCTAAAATAAAGATAAATGATAGATTCAGAGGGAATTGCCAGGTCTTTCTTCTGTCAAAACCTTTTCATACACAAAAAAGTAAGAAATAACCTTTTTAATTATTCTGTGGTTCAGAGTGGTGATGACTATGGGTGGTTGGAGAGAGATGCCACTTCTTATATAGACTTTTCTTTTTTTAAGGTTTTTAGGGTTTTTTGCAAAGCAATGGAATTAAGTGCCTTGCCCAAGGCCACACAGCTAGGTCATTATTAAGTGTCTGAGGTCAAATTTGAACTCAGTGCTCTATCCACTGCACCACCTAGCTGCCCCTCTTGTTTAGACTTTTAAAGAGAAACATTGAGACATTAAAGGCAAAGGCAGGAAAAAAAAGGACAAAAAATTATATTCTTTCTAGGCCAATGTTTTAAAAGTGACTCTTTAACCCCCCCCCCCATTACTTCTTAAAAAGAAAATAAAACTAATACTGAAATCCATTGAGCGATTTCTTAGGATGAGTATGGAAATATTTTCATGAATGAACATGGGTCATTTGATATATAATTAAAGGGAAAAATCCTCCACACAATGAGATCACCATCTCCATAATAGATGGGACTGAGCTTTCTTTTGAGGAAGCAGAGAGGAGTTTCTTTATGCTCCACAGACTGAAGAAGGTCCACCATCAGATACAGAAAAAAGATGTAAGAACATAAAAGGCATCTTTCCGAAAGTTTTAACACATGGACAAAAAACAAGAGAAAAGTAGGGGTACACTGAAAATCAGACCTGGTCACAGTCAAACTAGGATTGTCAAGACCATCTAAGGTGAAACTGTTCTGCAGGAAAATGTTGATTTGCTTTGCAAAATCTGAATTCCATATTTCTTCCTTCACCTGTGAAGACAAATGGAAAATGATTCAAATCTTTGCTCAAAGCAAGGGTAATGAGGGAGAATCAGGGGACATTTATAAGGATTTGGTATTGATTAACCAAATGCAATGGTACTATGCCAAGTCAATAGGTGCTCTGTGACTATCTCTCTTTGGGGCTTGCAACTGTACCTGAGTTTCATGCTTTGGTGATAAACATATTTTGCTATTTTCTCTTTCCCTGAGCAGATATTCTCAGCAGAGTAAGCTAGAGAAGGAGGGAAGGATTCCCAGGGATTTGTCCTGAGTTGTGCTTGTGTTCAGGTCTGTATGGTCCCGTATGATCCAATCCGGGTTCCTACAATGACTGTGGAGCTGATAGAGTTCGCATCAGATAGAAGTCAGTGTGAGATGGCAAAGTCAGAATGTCAATGACTATGACAAAGTGGAGGATTTGCTCAATGCAGGCTTCACACATTGTTACACTAAGAAGCATGAAAGTCTTTATGCTCTTGGAGTCCAATTCACTCTTCTCTGGAAACAAAAGCAGGGAGTCTACTCTCCTCCAAGTGGCCACAGCCAGAAGGGTTTTATTCCCTTTTGATACAATACTCACTGGGTCTGGGTTCACTCATCCTTTCCCACACTACAACTTGGGACTCTATCTTTTCAGAGTAACTGGTCCTGGAATCTAGTTCCCTCCCAGGGGAGGGTCTTTCAATCTATCTCTGCTCAACAGTGGCCAGGGAATCATGACTGGGAGATATGAAGATGATAGCTGGTTACATGGAGATGTCAGAATGGATAAGATTTACTCATTTGATGCTCCACTCAGGTTAATAATATAGGCAAATTACATTCTATAGAACTTTCAGATTGTTGCTAGGTATTAAATATTTACTTTTATTTTTAAATTAATTTGGGGGTTTAGAAATAGAGAGGGTAATTCTGGGAAGAAGTGACAGAGTGATAGAAAATCATCTTAGTTATTTCCTTAAATACCAGAGATAACCATTAAAAAATCTGGCCCCTAAAATTGCAAAGGGAATTATTAGGAAATGGAAATGATATCACACCATGAAGAGAAATAATTGAAGACCAACGCACCAATATGGCGATAATGATGTTCCCATCTTCACCCATCCTTTTATTAATGACTCAAGTGAGCCATGAAAATTTGTTCTGGTTACATCACATGTTTTCATTGTTTTGTTTTTTATAGAATAAAAACTGCATTTTTTCTTTATGAAAAATGTAGTAAAGAGGAAACCTAGCTCTTCCATAACTCATTATATTAGAAAGCAGTAATCGTTAAAACAAAAGGGTACAGATGAAAAAAAAAAAGATGTTATTTCAAAATTCCACTCCAAAAAACCATAAAAAGGCACTAAGGCCCATCTGAGTCTTTGCAATTTATTAAGGATTTGGGGAGTCTTTAATTGATTGGGTCCAAGATATTCCTCCAAATCAGTGAAACTTCTCGTTGGGTGAAACCAACTTTTATACATTCAGGAGAGCACTAAAAATAGAGTGAGGGAATACAAATTCATGATTAGATAATATAAGAAATAGGGAAAATACTGTGATTGGTTGAAGGCATATTCTTCAGTTTTCCATACACTTTTTAAGTCATTTATTCAGTATCAGAGTTTCTGAAGTCAAAAAAAAATTCCACTTTCCATCTTGGTAGATGTTTTCCAGGATGTCAACTATCTGTTGACTTAGTCAGTAGTATCATAGGAGTTAATTAAATGGTGGATAAGAGAAAATGCCAAAAAGTAGCAGCGATAATGATTCATAGGAGTGAGAGTTGTTTGTGCTGCCATAATAAGCTCCGGTTTTAATAAAATATAATTCTATAAAACAGTCATATTACTATATCCTATAATCTACAATTATATCAATAATCCATAGTTTCAATCTCAACAATATAAAAGAGCTATTTTGGTGCTATGATACAGAACTCTTTTTTCCAAAAACATATTTAGATTCCAGGATAGTGCCCAGATGGAAGCTGCCATGCTCTGAAAGTTTTTCTCTACACAATGCTTAACAAAGATTCAGCACAGACATTAAAACTACAGATCTCACCAAAAAAAGACAAGTTCTAAAAGAGTTTTCATCTTTATACATCATGGAGGATTTTCAGTGAAGGTTTATCTCTTTTGGGGGAAAAGAGAAGTCCAGCGAGGCTGAAGAGCAGGAAGACCAGAGGGAGGCTGTTAACCACAGTGCTGTCCAGTCTGAACAGCATGACAGAATAGGTCCAGGAATGTAAGTAGCAAGTCAGCAGGGAGGTTCCTAATGCCAAATAAAGTCTGAAACCTGGGAACACTGGGGAAAAAGACAGGAATGGATTGGGAACAAAGCACTGCATAGCCAAAACCTGTACATAAAGGAGAGAGCAAACCTCTGCAAAGGCAATGCCTGGACTGCATAGGCTACATCTTGACTAATGGCAGACCAGGGATCAGACCCCAGCCACAGCATAAAAAAGCTTGGGTCAATACTTCCTATATCCCAAGATTAGAGCTCAAACAATCAAGAGGAGCAAAAAAGATAAGAGTACTCACTTTAGAAAGCTACTATGAAGATAAAGATGATAACAATGCCACCTCAGAAGAAGAAAGGAGTGAAAAATTGCCCACAGGGAAAGTCCCAAAAAAGTCATGAATTGGACTCAAATCCAAAACCTCATAGAAGACCTTAAAAAAGAATTTAAAAACCAAAGAAGAAGAGAGAAAGAAGAAAAATGGAAAAAAAGAAATGAGAATCATACAAGAAAATTATGAAAAATTGACCAAAGAAATCAACTTCTTTAAAATAAAAAATAACCAACTGGAAAAAGAATGGAACTGAAAATAATTAAATTGACCAACTGGAAAAGGAATGAAATTGATCTAAGACTAAAATCAAAAAGTGTTTGTCATTTTATAAGGTGTTCTGGTTCTTGCTTCATTCCACTACAGATCATTCTATTTAAGACCTTTTTAAAAGAATTTCTTTGGTCATTTTTTCAAAGGCAATAAAAGTCCATTCTGTTCTTTTGCCATATTTTATTATTAGGTTCCAATTTTTCCTTTCCCTTCCCCTTTCTTTCCTGTATTTTCTATGATGTATTGCCAAGCCTTGATATGCCTTGATGTGCAATCTATTCTACATTGTTTCATTTCTCTTCCTTGATCAGGATGTTGATGTTTTTTTTCAAAATTTTTAACAAGTGTCTCCATTCTTACATATTTAACCTTTGAGACTGATGTGTTTCTACTCCAAATTGGTTATATTTTTTGTCCAATTAAGATAAGCAAGAGGTTCTTCTATTCTTATTCCACCTTCCTTTCATCTATCTTTTTATATTCTTTCTCTCATGAAACCCACTTAGAGAAAACTGTACGTTGCACATCTTTCTTCCTTTTTCATTAGCCTATTACGGCCTTTACTTTTTTTTTCTCTTTGTAAAACCCTCAGAACATAACTAATTCATCACAATTCCTCTGGTTTTTGCTATGTATATCTATCTTCCTCTATACTCTTTGATCATATTAAGATTTTTAAGAATTTGGTTTTCCCCCATTAGATTATTAGAACTATATCATTCAAATTCTCTCAATGGATAAAATAAATGTACATTTCTAGGTTTAACTACACTCTTGTATTTATTTTTCCAAGTTTCTACTCAGTTGCTTTTCATCAGAACTCCTTGAAATACCTCCTTTTCACATCCAGATAACATGAACAAGCAAACTAGATATTTTCTCTGTACCTTGATCTCTCAAATCTCTCCCAGACAGAAATTAGGCTCTGAAAAGCTTCAGCTGACTCAGTAGTCTAAGACAACAAGAATTGAAAAGAAAGCTATAAAAACCACATTATGCTCACTGATGCTTACTACCCCCCTGAGGTCCTTCACTAGGGCTCCCCCAACTCCTATGCTACTGACAACAAGGATGCCCTATTTGACCAAAGGATATGACAGACTTACATCAAAATTCATTCTGGCAATCCACTGTTGTAGAAAGCAGGGTTCCATGCTATAGAAATTTGCTTTACCCTCAAAAACCAGATTGGTCAAATCTCTTCAGGAGTAAAATTTTATGGGGGGGGTCTGAATCTTTACTAGCTCTATGCCCCTTCACAAATGATTTAACCTCTGTCTGCCCATTTCCTCAACTGCGAAATTATCATAATAAAATTTCTTACCTTTCAGTAAAAGGTTTTTACAATTAAAGTACTAGTGTTATAAAGTGATTAGCACAGAATTTGAGACATCATATTCTCTATTTAAGTGCTAACTATAATTGTTGTAGCTAACATTTTTTTTGCAAGGCAATGGGGTTAAGTGGCTGGCCCAAGGCCACACAGCTAGGTAATTATTATGTGTCTGAGGCTGGATTTGAACTCAGGTCCTCCTGACTCCAGGGCCGGTGCTCTATCCACTGTGCCACCTAGCACCCCCATAGTTAACATTTCTATTATCATTTTTATTAACTAACAACTGCCCCAACAAAATATTAATGTTCCTGCCCTTCTGCAACCAAGTAATAATAATGACTATTCTGGTAATTATTTTTATCTTTGTCATTTTTTTTCCTTGTGCGTTGTCTGATTTATTTGATAATTCACAAATTTTATTGTTTCTAGGCATCTTTTCTTTAATACACACCTTATTTATCAACTATTAAGTATCCAATTTTTTAAATTTTTTTCTATTTATATTATTATGATATAATAAGTATAGTATATGTTCAACATATCTCTTTCATATCTATTCCTATTTTCTCTGTGCCCTGGACTGAAATGAAAATAAAATTGTGTCAGAACTTTTTCTTGTGCATATTTTTTTCTTTTTCCTATTGATTCCTTCTTCATCCAATCCAGTTTCAGTTAACTGTGGGCTAATTAAAAAAATAAACAAATTGGAACTCTCTTTTTTGTAAAGGAGAAGACTGACATGATACAAAGCTTTCAATATAAATATAAACTGTGCATCAAAGGCCCATTTTCATAAAACTCCTCACTGGTAGAGACTGATTATCCAAAGACCATGCCTATGTGAAATGAGAAGTTAATGAGAAGAAGGGAGAAGAAATATTCTGACATTTTGGTTTCTAGCTTGGAGAGGAAAGTCATATTATTTCAGACTCTCTTCAGAAACTTGGAGAAAGTGAGTGTGAGGAAACCAGGCGAAAGAACTGATATCTTGATCATATCCCTATTAACTAGGGCAAAGATGTAGGACTCCTTTTCCCTCTCTCAGTTGAACTATCCTGCCCCTACTGACACATACCTTTCACTCTTCTTTGATATATAGTCTCTCACGTATCCTTGCTCTGATTTCTATTTTGATATTGCTTTGATAAATGGGTTATATATTGCTTGTTGTGCTCAGACATTGTGGAACTGGAGTCCAGTGCTGAATTGACTTGGGATGGTCTTTCACATTGAGGGATAACAATCTCAAAAATTACTTGAACCTAAAAATTACTTCATCTAGACTAATCATCTTGAAGGGAGAAGATAGTTCTAAAGTCTCTCTGATTAGAGTAGTGAGGACAATAGCAGTAGGCATTCTTCAGTATTAGAGAGGCCCACTCCAACACTTGCCTATCTCTCACTCCACCATATTTGGTGGAGTGACTTGTCCAATTGTGTTTTTTACAGTGTGGGGTATGCTCTATAGAACATCTTTCTCATTTGCCTTTTCCAAAATCATTCCACCTCATGGACTGCTTTGATAGGAAACAAGATTTTTGGTAATGGCCTAGATGCCATGGGAGTCCCTTGGCCTTTGAATTTGTTTCTCCTGCTCCAGTGTCAATGAGGCACTTGGAGCACCATCAATATCCAGTGATGTGGCATTCCAATATATCCAAGCCTGTCTCTTTATGGTCTAATCAGCAGGAAGGCCTTTCTCTCAATCTTTGAAATAAAGGACAATGTCAATTTGTCACTCATAGGTCTATGCTGCTCTACCTTTACCAAGAAAAGATAAGTCTTCTCAGGACATCTGCTGGCTTCTCCGGGATTAGCTGAATTATTGTACTGTTCGCCTGGTCATGCCTGTCTCCACCATTCTAGTTTGTAAACAAGACTCCCTTTCCATTGGCCAAGAGCAAATGGGGCCATTATTCTCCCTTTGGAATGGCTCTTGCCTATCTCTCACGAACAACTAAGCCATGATCAAATTTTTTACCTTTAGGAAAGAGGATCAAAGTCTCCTTGGAGAAGGATAGAAGATGATTCTAGAGAAATTTATTTTTATTTCCCTGCAAGCCAAATCTATTAAAATTCATGTGAACACAGATTGCCCACATGGCAAAATAACTTAACAAAATGCACACACACACACACACACACACACACACACACACACACACACACACACACACACACAAAGAGAAACAACACACACAACACATCACATAAGAAATGAGATAAAATAATTTCCAACTTCTTTTGACTTCATTATAATGCCTTCTGGAAATTAAGACTTTATCAGGAACTAGATAAAGTGCGGCCCTTATTTATATGTATGTGACCTTCACTACTGACAAAAAAATCCATTTCTTACTGTTGATCATTGTAAAGGATGTGTTAGATAAGACTAACAGACCTGAAAATAAGAGAGGATGAGATGTAAGGTCACAAATAAATGTCCTATTACAACACTTGGGAATATTAATTTTATGCAGGAATTCATAATCAAAGACTACATTGGGAGGCTGGGAATATAAATGAAAATGAGTGCTGGTGCAAGGCCTGGGATCCCATAAAACAAACTCCAAAGCCCAAGTAAGGCCAAGGTTATTAATGGAAGTACTCAGTACAAGTTGCTCATTTTCCTCCCTCTCCCTATGACAACCTCTTAGATAGCTGATTCTCTGGTGTCTTGAAACCCAGGAACATTTCTCTTTTTATGTTTAATTGATGACTTGAGCATTGACATTTTTCATGACTAATTGCAAATGGGAGACTCTTAATCAGTGCGATTCCTTGAAGACTTTGCCATCTGGGACAAACGTTAACTCTTTTAGATATATCCCTTTTCCCTTGACATATTAATGTCACTGATCTGTCCATGACATTCTAACTACAACTCTGGAGGCAGATGGGGTCAGATAAATTCATTTCTTATAACTAGGACCCGCCCTTGCAATCACAGAAAACATAAGCACAATACAGATGTAGAAAGTGATATATTCTTGGGGCTTTTGCAGGACTTTCCTTTATCCTAGAAGAAGAGAATAATCAAGTGAGTATCTTTTTAGATGTGAGTTTTATGTGTAGATGTTTAGAAGCAGAAGTCAAGACTTGCAGGGAAGTCAACTAGAGAGTTACAGTATTTCTCAAGGCCCTCAAATAGGCCTTGAAATTTTTCCTTGGTATCTTGCTGGATCCCTAGCTTTACTGAGATTCTCTTATTTTATGACCTCTAGGTGATACTAAAAATGTTTGCAGTTAATTATTTTTTAATATCTTTTTCAGTATAAATCTATGTCCTTTGCTTAGGTTTCATAACAACTCTCTTCATTCCTTAAGGCTGCCAGCATCATGTTATCTCTACTGATTTAAATGATTAGTTTGATTAATCTTCTCAATCCCCTCTTACCTATTTTTTCAGCTTATCATTTCTTGGCAGTTACCTTTTACTTTTCCTTATTCAGTTTTCACCAGTGCTTGACTCCTATAGCCCCTTTCATCCATGGACATTCTCTCCAGTCTTCCTTGACCTAGCTTCTTTTTTCAAACTTCTTTCACAGAAACTAGAAGTAGGAGCATTTGAGACTTTTGTTTCATGTAATAGAAATTTCCATCTCCCCACCTCACTTCTGTAACTTTAGAAGCTTGTCCATACTCTCCCATTTTTCTTCCTGACAGATTTCTTTTCTATAGAATTGATTTTCTCTGTTTTTCACCATTTTTTTGTGTCATTTTCAATTCTTCTTCTAGTATGTGTCAAAATCCTAATCCAAAATCCACTGGCACCACTATTTTTATTAGGTAAAGTTTTACTTTTAAAAATAATTACCGGGGAAGCTAAGTGGCACAGTGAATACAGCACTGGCCCTGGAGTCAGGAGTACCTGAGTTCAAATCTGACCTCAGACACTTAATAATTACCTAGCTGTGTGGCCTTGGGCAAGTCACTTAACCCCATTGCCCTGCAAAAATTAAATAATAATAATAATTACAGATCTTTGCCCTCATTTGCCTATTTTTTCACTTCCTTCCAGTTTTAATCATGAATGTCTTTGGTATGACAATGTTTAGTTGGGTCTTCTAAGAGATTAATATTAAATTTCTTTTTTTTTAGTGCTTCTTCTCACTCCTTTATGAGACAAAATGCTTATAATTTTCTAGCATCCTTCCTAACAAATAAGTAAGTATTGCTAAATGCTGTTTCTCTTGATTGTTTTGTGATGAATCATTTTCTTATTAAAACTACCTTTAGGTTCTTCTGGTCATGAAAATTTATTCAGAACTAAAAATTATGTACTAAAATTGTTATGAACAGGGTCTATTTTCATTCAATTCATTTCTAATTTTTTTTTCATCCTTAAGGTTAACTTAGACAAATAGGTGACGGTGACACAGGTGACTTCCTTAGAATCAGGAAGACCTCAGTTCAAATATAGTCTGACACTTCCTAGCTTTGTGACTCCAAGAAAATCATTTACTCTGTTTGTCTTATTTTCATTATCTGTGAAATGACAAGGATACCAGAACTTACCACCCAGGACTTTTGTGAAGATGAACTGAAATAACTGTGTATAAAATAAATATTAATATGTTAGCTATAATAATTAATAGTAGTATACTTCTTTAGGATTATTTTTAGACATTAATTTTCTCTCAAAATGCAGATTTTTTCTCACTTTAATTCTTTCTTCCCCTTTTCCGTGAATTTTCATGTTTTAGATAAATCTGCTCCTTATCGTTTTATATATGTTCTTTGACAAGCCACTTAACCTTTTTTGAGCATGATTTTCCAGTTTTCTAAAATGAAGGGACTGAACTAAATGTAGGAAGAGTATTCAGTTTTAGCTCCTACATCATTTATATTATGTAATTTAAACTGAATCCTCACTGTAACGAGGCAATCATTTCCTTAAATGAACAAGCATTAGCATGTCACATTTAGAGAAACAAAATGTAATTTATGATACCAATTCTTCTAACATCTTTGTAATTATTAACACATGTAGTTTCAAAATCCCACACTTTCTTGTTGTCATCATAGAAACAACACTTACTGGATGTGGTCAGGGATATTTTTATGTTCTTTATTTTATAGGTTGCCGTGACTAAAGATAATATTTATTATATTTCTAGGAACCTATTAGAGATTTGTCAGAATGGCCAATTATGATAGAAGATGTTTTCCACTCACAAAGACAGAGAGAACCCAGTGTCACTTCTGCATCAGAATGAAACTGAGCTGATTTAAAGTGATTACATAAAGAAATTAATAGAACATAATATATGTATAAACTATGCATTTGTTCATTGTTGTCTGAGGTAATATTTAGCAAGCACTTTGCCCAGATACTGGCAAATGGTAGCTACTGCTGAAGTACCAGCTCATAATCCTTGATGCATTTGTTTCATTGTTATTTTATGACTATTTTGCCATGTTTTTTGCCTTTCTATTTCTGTCTTTTAAAAAAATATATAGAAGGGCAGCAAGGTGGCACAGTGTGGCTAGAGTTCAGGCCCTGAAGTCAGGAGGACCTTATTTCAAATCTGGCTTCAGACAATTAATAATTGCCTAGCTGTGTGACCTTGGATAAGTCACTTAATTCTACTGCCTTTAATAAAAAAAATATAGAAAACATGGATATTGCACTAATTTTCATTTACATCACTTTAGATAAATTCTTCTATTCTTAATAGACCTTAAGTTGAATGAGAATATGAATTATCTTTTTTTTTAGGTTTTTGCAAGGCAAAAGGGGTTAAGTGGCTTGCCCAAGGCCACCCAGCTAGGTAAATATTAAGTATCTGAGGTGGGATTTGAACTCAGGTACTCCTGACTCTAGTGCTGTTGCTCCATCCACTGCTCCAGCTAGCCTTCCCTGGAATGATCTTTTTTATTCAATTTTCAAACACCTTGGGCATTATTTGACTTATAATTTGCATTTAACAAATGCTTCTTTATTAACCAGTTGAGTCTTTATATTTGTCTTTCTTATAGAACTATAATACCCATTTGTCATCAATATAACAAAATTTATTGAGCATTTATATTAATATACCAAAATTTATAAAAACTCCAAAATGGAGTTACATGATTTCTTATTTCATTAAAATTAATAATATTTTAGGAGCAGATTTTTCTTTTTTAAAAGATATTTTATTTGGCTAAACGGTTAAATTTAGTTTATGAGTCCAAAAAATAATTTCAACTTAAAAAAATTATTGGCAATCTTTATTGCAACAAAAATGTAATAAAATATTTCCCCCCACATTCAAGCTGTCAAAGTGAATCATTTTTCTAAGCTTAAATTGCCAGATTATTATTAATAAACATAATGACACTGGTTTTAGTTTCTCAAAATTGGCAAATCCCCACAAGCATCATATACATTATCTACTTTTATTCTATTCAAAAGGAGAAGCAACTAAGGATAAGAAAAGTAATTGTCATGCCCAGGGTAATTTTAATAATACATTTAGAGGGCGGCTAGGTGCCATAGTGGATAAAGCACCGGCCTTGGAATCAGGAGTACCTGGATTCAAATCTGGTCTCAGACACTTAATAATTACCTAGCTGTGTGGCCTTGGGCAAGCCACTTAAACCCATTTGCCTTGCAAAAAACCTAAAAATAATAACACATTTAGAAAATAATCTCTCTCAAGTTTGGCATTTTGAAATTAAATTTGTGAATCCATTCTTCCAGCATCATGGTCAAAATTCTCAAAGGAAAAAAAGACTCAAGATTGTAAAATAGACTTCTGATATCATTGCTACGTTATTTCTTATTACTTTGCTGATTTTCACATTTTTATTACCCAGGAAAACTCTAAACAAGTTTCAGTCATTCCCTATGCTCCCTTCAAATGAGTTGTCTCAAAAATCCAATCTAAAACACAGGTTATCTCAATGTTCCCCAAATAAAATGCCATTCTCTTCAAAGGCATCCTTTGAAGATTTAACAAATCTTTCATTTTCTCCTAGAATTTGTCAGCACTGATCACACTTTTTCCCAGGACCTGAAGAAAGCCATGCTTACTGACTTGGTGTTGGGCATTCTCTTTCTTATTCAGATAGGACTTGGAATTCTTGGAAACTTCTTCTTCCTGGCTCTATACACTTTCACTTTATTCCGTGGCCACAGGCTGAGACCCATAGAGTGCATCTTTGCCCAGTTAACCTTGGCCAATTCAAAAATGCTGCTCTCCAAGGGAATTCCTCGGGTGATTGTCTGTTTTGGTTTCAAAAATTTCTTGGATCTTGTTGCATGTAAATTTATTGTTTATCTTTATTCTGTGGCCCGAGGTGTTTCCCTCAGCACCACCTGCCTCTTAAGTGGTTTTCAGGTCATCACCATCAGTCCTAGCAACTCCTGCTGGGCAGAACTTAAAATCCAAGCCCCAAAGTATATTTCCTCTGCCTGTTTCTTCTGCTGGTGCTTCTACCTGATAACTAATCTCATTTTGCTGGGGACTATGCACAACTCAGTATATCTCACCAATAATACCAAGATATGGGACTTGGGATATTGTTTAATTTTAACTCCTGCCTCTTTCAATGCCATCCTTTTTGCAATGGCCTTTTCAATTCCTGATGCTATGTCTTTGGGATTGATGATCTGGGCCAATGCCTACTTAGTGCTTCTCCTGCACAGGCACCATCAACAAGTTAAACATCTTCACAGTTCTCATCTCTTTCCTAGAACCTTCCCTGAGAAAAGAGCCACCCATGCTGTCCTCCTACTAGTGAGCACTTATGTCTCCTTTTATTCCATTAATTCTAGCTTGGCATTTTACCTCTTTAAAACTGGTAAACATCAATCTCAGTTAGCGGTCATCTCAGAATTCCTAGGAGCATGGTTCCCAGCCATCAGCCCTTTTGTACTAATCTTCTCCGACTCTCAAGTCCACAAATATGCTCTGGGGCATAAGTGACATTCTTCTCTCTTCTGCCACTATGCCCTCAACCATATATGCACTACAGGCATCTTTTCCTAATATGACAAACAAGAATCTCTCAGAATCTGGTGGGAAAGAGGCAATAATCAAAAGATTTTAGAACCTAATGCTAGAAAGGACCTCTCTGATCTTGTATTGAAACTCTATCCTCTTTTATACTAGAATATTCATGTCCAGACATTGCATGTCCTGCTTTTGGTGGTACAGATTACAAATGACATAAACATTACTTCAATTCATGTCTCTTGATTTTAGATCCACTTTTCCTTTCATTAGATTAATAATAAAATTCAAACTGAAACAGAGGTCCCTGAGCCATACATAAGAGTCCATGTGAATTATATAATGAATTTGTTATGAAATGTAATATTACCTGATCTCATGGCTCAGAGGCTTAAACACTCAGTCTGGAGTCAGAATACCTGAGTTCAAATCTAAACTCAAACAGTTCCTGATTGTGTGACCCCTGGGCAAGTCACTTTACCTCTGACAGTATCAAAATTCAACCATTGAAGCAGTAAATGCAAAATGGCTCAGTAACTTTGTATAAAAATAGAAATGGTGCTGGGAAGGGACAGATATCTTCTTGAAATTATTGAAAAAATATTATACATATTTTATTTTATTTTTATTAATTTTTCTTTCCTAAATTCTGTTTTAATCCAAGTTGAAATCAGGATTGTCATGATGCACAATGTGTTCCCCTGACAGTGGGTCCCTCTGCATGTCAAGAGGGCCATTTCTCATGTCCTCCCACTCATCTTCAGTTCTCTAAGTTGAAATGTTCTCCAATTACTTTGTGAAAAAAAGCATAGAATAGAAAACTTAGAAATAGGATGACTGCAGATCTGATCCTCTCTGTCATTTAGGAGCATCATAATATTTTTAAAGTTTTGAACTTAAATGAGTTTTATCATCTGTATAATTGTGATATTAATTCTTTTTGTAATGTCTTTGCAATGTTCTTTTTGAGATCAGTACTTCCTTATATAAAAAACTTTGGAAAATTGGAGATGCCAGGTAAATTTTTAATTATTAAACATAATTATTATAATAATTTTACTTTGCTCTTCTATCTTCAATTTCCCTTGTACTCACCCTGAAGTTTGTTATCAATTCAGTCTTATGAATGAATTAATAAGAATCATGTTATCCAATTTCTCATAGAAAGAAGATAAATTCCAAATGCAAAATTATTTGATATAGATAGATTTATATAGACAGATTTAGATATATATGACTTAATACATGTTCATAAATGTGTATTTTAAGTATGCAAAAATGTGTATGAATATTACATGTAGTATGAAGATTAAGGTATTTATATCCATCTAATGTGAACAGATTAAAATTAATATTGTCCCTGACTTCTTCCATATTGATATCTAATATATTGATTCTACCATGTAACTGATTTTACATTTTTAAATTTCATATTGATATTATAATTTGTTCTGCATCAAATTGGCTAAAGTTAATCTTAGGCATCCAACTGAACTAATTGAAAAATAGTTTAGTTTTAAAGAAAGATTGTTATCTCTCATTTCAGCGTCTTCTAAGATATCTCCTAAATGTGAGTTTGTTTCCCCATCCACAAAAGATATGTCATCTGTTGTTTCCTGTTTGTGTGTAGTTAAGGGAGTTTTTAATCTCTTCCAAAGAGATAGCAATTATCTTCATTATGATCCCCTAGTAAAGACTATGATATACAAATGGATTTCATAAAACAATTAATATTCCTCAATTGGTAGAGAGGGACAAGATTAGCCTTACCTGGATGCCAATCTAACATCAACTGAATATCAGCCACCTTTCTGAGAATAGTTAATTGTAATAATCCTGCCCCATCCCTAACACCTGATTAAAACCTACCAAAAACCCTTCTTTGTTGTGAATGTTGTTCTTTATTGTTGATAAAGAGACTCCCTTCCTTCTCTGTGGTCACTAACTTTGCTGAGGTTGTCAGAATGTTATACATGTCATTGATAATAAATTGATCTAATACAGGAGGCTGTATCTAAGTCCAATTTTATTACATTTACTTGCCACACTATTTTCATATCAATTTTGTTTATTTAACTCTCTAATTTCAAACTAATGTTTATTTACTTGAGCAATGTAGGAAATATTTTAATTACTTTATGTATTTTTGCGATTTTTCCCCATATAGTAAAGAAACAAAAAATATAATTTAATTGAAAAAATAAATATTTATGCAAGAATATTAAAATAAGGAGTACAGATGAAAAATCTACTGAAAAAATAACCTTCCTATTTTGAAATTATTGTCATATGCTGTGACATAAATCTGAAAAACCCAAGAAATGCTAACTCCTCAATTCTTTTCCTCTTCCCTTTTTTAGTGAGTAAGAGAAACTACTCATTTTCTCCTGCTTGCACAGAGTAGGAATGCAAAAATATAAGACACTTTTAGGGGATCTAAAATACTTGACCAAGATCAAATACTTTTGCAAGTACCATCAACTTTTTCTCAATTGTTTTCATTTGCATTACTCTTGAGTCATTGTCTAGGAACACTTTGTAGAATGGTTTTAGTATGAGTCCCACAGTCCAAAAAAGGCATATCTCTTCTTGCCTTTGGGCAAACAGAAAGTTTTGCTAAATACAAATAGAAAATACAATAACTCTCCTAATTTTTATCATACTAGTATTCTATATTTTCCAATTATATGTAAATATCATTTTCAACATTCATTTTTGTAAAACTTTCCCCATCACCTCTTTCCCCCCCCTCCCCAAGACAGCAAGAAATGTGATAGAGGTCATATATGTTAAACACATATGACCATATTAGGCATGTCATGAAAAAGCAATCCAAACAAAAGAGGAAAATCATGAAAGAGAAAAATACAAATAACAAAGTCTTTTTTTCTTTTGCATTCAGACTTAATTGCTCTATCCCTAGATGTGGATGACATTTTCCATTATAAGTCTTTTGGAATTGTCTGATTAGAGTATTGTTAGGAAGAACCAAATCTAGCAACCTTGATCATCACACACAAAATAATGTTGTTAGTGAGTACAGTATTCTCTTGGTTCTGCTCACACAGCATCAGTTTATGTAAATCTTTTCAGGTTTTTCTGAAATCTGCATACCATGATTTCCTACAAAACTGTCGTATTCTATCACATTTGTAAACCACAACTTGTTCAAGCCAATTCCCAATTGATGGGTATCCCCTAACTTTCTTATTCTTTGCCACCACAAAAAGAACTGGCATAAACATTTTTGTTGATATGAATCCTTTACCCTTTTTGTGATTTCCTTGGGATGCAGAGCTAATAGTGGTATTTTTAGATCAAAGGATTTACACAATTTTATAACTCTTTGAGAATAGTTCAGAATTGCTTTCCAGAGTGGTTGAATCAGTTCATAATTCCACCACCAATGCATTAGTGTCCCAGTTTTCCCACATCCCCTCCAAAATTGATCATTTGACTTTTCTTTCATATCATTCAATCTGAGAGGTGTGTGATAGAATGTCATAGTTGTGTTAATTTGTATATCTCTAATCAATAGTGATTTGGAACATTTTTTCATTTGATTAAGACAGTTTTAATTTCCTCATCTGAAAACTTTCTGTTCATGTCTTTTGGCCATTAGTCAATTGGGGAATATTTATATTCTTATAAATTCAACTCAATTCTTTATTTTAGAAATGAGATCTTTATCATGAATACAGGAAGTAATAATTGTTTTCCAGTTTTCTGCTTCCCTACTAATCTTCGTTGCATTAGTATTGTTTGTGAAAAACTTTTTTTAAATTTATGTAATCAAAATTATTCATTTTGTATTTCTTAATATTCTCTCTTGTTTGATCATAAATTCTTCCCATATCCACAAATCTGGCAAGTAAATTATTGATTGCTCTCATAATTAACTGGCATTATCATCCTTTATATCTAAATCATGAATTCACTTTGACTTTATTTAGCTTTTGTTATGAGATGTTGGTCTATGTCTAGTTTATACCATATTATTTTTTTGTTTTCCCAGCAGCTTTTGTCAAATAGTGTATTCTTATCCCAAAATCAAGAGTTTGGGAATTTATCAAGCAGTAAATTACTATAGTAATTTATTCTATTGATCCTTAGCCATTAGCAAATAGTTTTGATGATTGCTACTTTAGAAGATAGTTTTAAATCTGGTACAGTTATGTTACCTTCCCTTCCATTTTCCCCCTTTATTCCCTTGCTACTCTTGAAGTTTTGGCTTTTCAGATGAATTTTTATTTTTTCTAGTTCTACAAAATAATTTTGGTAGTTCAATTTGTATGGAATTGAATAAGCAAATTAATTTAAATAGGATTATCATGAGTGATTGATATTTTTCCACTTATTTAGATCTCACTAGCTTTTTTGTGAATTGTTTTGTCTATAGTTATTTTAATGGAATTACTTTTTTATATTTTGCTTCTATTCATTATATATATGCATATATATATATATATAATATATATATATATATATATATATATAGAGAGAGAGAGAGAGAGAGAGAGAGAGAGAGAGAGAAATGCTGAAGATTTATGTGGCCTTTATTTTATATGTAATTTTGCTAGAATTGTTTCAAATAGTTTTTTAGTTGATTCTCTCGGATTCACCAATATACCATCATATCATCTCAAACAGAAAGTTTTTTTCCTTCATTACCTCTTTTAATTCCTTCAATTTCTTTCTCTTTTGTCATTTATAAAGATAACATTTTTAGTACAATATTGTCTAAAAGCAGTGATAATGGGCATAAAGAGCACAGGGGAGGAACCTTTTTGGGAATGCATCTAGCTTTTACCCATTACAAAAAAAAATGTTTGTGAATGGTTTCAGATAAACAGTGCTTATCATTTTAAGGAAAACTCCATTTATTCCTATATCTTCTAGTGTTTTTAATAAGAATAGGTACTATATTTTGTAAAAAACTCTTTCAGCATCTATTGAGATGATAACATGATTTCTGTTAGCTTTGTTATTCATAGGGTCAATTATACTGATTGTTTTTCTAATACTGAACCAACCCTACATTCATGATATAAATCTTTCCTGATGAGTGTGCATTATCCTGGTTATAGAGTACTGTAATCTCTTTGCTAATATTTTATTTAAAATGTTGGCATCAATATTCATTAGGGAAATTGGGCTATAATTTTCTTTTTTTTCTATCTTGGCTCTTTTTAGCTTATATATCAAAGCCATATTTGTGTCCTAAAAGAAATTTGGCAGGATTCCTTCATCGGTTTTTCCAAATGGTCTTTATCAATTATAATAAATTGTTCTTTCTTTTTTAGAATTCATCTGTAAATCCATCTGCCCCTGGAGATTGTTTCTTAGGGAGTTCCTTAATGATTTGTTCAATTTCATTTTTTCTAAAAATGGCCTTATTTAAGTTTTTTACTTCCTCTTCTATTAATATGAGAAATTCATATTTTTTTAAAATATTCATCCATTTAATTTAGATTGTCAGATTTTTAAGCATACAGTTGGGCAAAATAGTTCTCAATTATTTTCATTTCATCTTCAATGGTGATGAATTCACCCTTTTCATTTTGGATACTGGTAATTTGGTATTTTTCTATCAAATTCACCAAAATTTTATCTTTTATTGGCTTTTCTCTAATAAAACCAACTCAATTTACTAATTTGTCCAATAGATTTCTTACTTTCAATTTTATTGATCTCTTCTTTGATATTCAGAATTTCTAATTTGGTATTTAATTAAATGTTATCAATGACACATAAATACTTAGTCCATTGTGATTAAAATGGCTTTTATTAAGACAGTTTAATAAAAGGACCACATTTCTCAAGGAAGAGGGATCCTGAATCATGGCAAGACTGATGTTATATGCAGTTTGAAAATCTTGTTCCTCCCCCTTCATGCCAATTATTGGCTGGAGTCACAATATAATTGATACACTCACTCCATACATGTTTCCCTGCCCTACTCCCTAATGAGCACAGGCGAGGAACAGAAACATTTTTGAGCAGGTGCAAAGGGTAATAACACAGACCTTCATTCAACCTCAAAGTTATTTCTTTAATCACCTTTCCTTTTGTCTAATTTTCTCCATCCTGTAAACAGGTAGGCATTATTTGGGTTTTCCTCAAAGACCAGACATTCTGACTTTTGCAATATATCTCACAGACATCTATGAGATTCTGGCAATAGCTTCTTAAACTCTCTTATATCCCTGCTTATTTCCTTTACTTCTTGACTATTGCCAAATCTTTTTAGGCAGCAACTTTATAGGTTCAATTTGTCACAAACTCCTCCTTCTCTAATGAAGAGATTGTCTAATACAACTCTATATTGAAAAAAAAAATCTGCCCTCTTGTTTGCATTGCTTAGTTAATCAGCAAATCCAAGGTCCTAGCTGTCTAATTGGTAACTGTTTGCACTACAGCTTAGAACCTAATCAGGATATAAATTGGGGTTCCATAGCTCTAACTCCCATCCTGTGCCCAGGTAGCAGACCCATTAATCTTGATAACAACTCCTTGACCAACCCTTAGCAGATGGGTATATGCAATGGCAATCACAATTTTCTTTACCTTAATACATTCTGACAAGGGATCTAGATACCATCATTACATTCCACATGAGTCTCAGTCCGCCTGTCTTTGTAACTTGTAGAGGTCTGAATTTATGTGCCCTTTATATAAACCCACAGACATTTGCTACTCCCCAAGAAAATATCCTGTCCAGACTAATATAAACAACTGTCAACCCTGAACTGACTCAGTCAAACGCCACTGGTGTATCTCTCCTCTGGACCAGAATCCTGTGCCATGGTGCACCTCTGACCAGGAACTGAAAATCTAGGCTCAGCTCAGGGAGACCAGCACTGAAGGCCAGTACTCAAACTGCTCTGGACCACCACAAGTCCCCCAGTTAGCCACACCAAAAGACTGGGCAATGACTTTTGTAAACTATACTCTCTTATCACCATTAGTAATACCCCATTCCCTAAATGGGGTATTACACTCCTTAGATAGGATATGGCACTCAATAATCCCAACCTCCTTTTCTCTCAATGGGGTGCATCTTCAACTTGCTTCTCCTCCTCCTCTCCATCAAAACCTTCATCCCTTGATTGGTACATTATCTAAAAGGAGAGGGGCATAAGTAAGGGTGATACAATTACAGAATCAAAGGGAAATTACAGTTATCAAAAGGGGCTGATGCTCTGACTAAAAATCCCACACACATAGTCAAGAGATAGTGGAGATGAATTAGTTTAATCCATCTTTTTTTCTCTTCTCTTCTCCTCTGAAGATATTTGATATCCTTCTGCATCTTCTGAATCTGTTCCAAAAGGTCCTCTCCAGCTCAGGTGATTTGTTGAGACCTTCTCTTCTGATAAAGGAACTGCCTAACATAACATTTTACTCAGACCGAAATACATGCTTTCATCACAACACAATAACATTCTGGAGCTTATTACAATTTGCATTTTGATTTACTCACTGTCTTGTTGACACACATATTTCACTTTAATACAACCAACTTCCCTGTTTCACTACATGAGTAAATTCACTGAACATTATCAAATTAATTTAAACTTGTAACATAAACATTTGAAAACCATCTTAATACAAAGAGTGCCCAGCCAGTGATGTACAAATAAAGTCTTAACCTTTTGCTTTCATTACAATAACTCAAACATCCTTAGTCAAAATGAATTTTTTTTCTCTTTGCCCAAAATATTCCCAAATATATCATAGGTCCTCTTTTTCCTGATGTACTTACCTAACTCATATTCCTTCCCTTAAACTAGACCTTGAAACTGTAATTATGCTAAAAATTTCCCATTCTTCTTCTTACCTAAATATCCCCTCTAATACAAAAATTAAGGGATCCCAATCTAAACATAAAGTTAATAGCAGGTGTCAGAGTCACACACCCAATCTATCTGGCTATTAAATCCAATTGATCTAAAACCTCTTTATCTGGTTTGTTCAAAGTGGCTTACTATAAAGACCCAGGTTATCAAATGAAAATTTCTTTATAGGTATAATTTTTGAATGTCAATATACAGACAGAGATCACGAGGGTAGTCAAATGTCAGGTCAGATGTAACCTATCAGGTGAGACATTATCTAAATGTCATATTTGGGAAAGTAAGTCAGAAAGGGTCCAACCTTAGATCCCACTGAAAAGCTGCCCCTTCAACTACTCATCCATATCACCTGAAATCTTCAACCTGTTTACTTTCTTGGTTCCATGAACACATTGACCCATTAACACTTCCTTTTGCTGAATAATCCTGGTATCAGACATAAAAAAGAAAATAAATTAAAAAGTCCTAAGACCTAAAATATCAATTTTAATTAATAGAACTTCAAGTAAGTCTAATTCACTAAATTCCAATTATAGTCTTGTTAAGGTCCCAATTAATGAATCTCCTACCCAAAGCTGTGAATGTCCTTTCTGGGTCCTTGCTAAAACCAAGAATTCTAACTATTACTGTCCCAATACATCTCATCTCCTATCTCTTTGCTTTAGGCCTCTGATCTCCAAACCCACATTCGTTTGTCTGAAATCAAATATATTCTATCCCTATATAAAGATAGTATATCAGAGGCCCCTTCCCCAAAAGACCCCTTCTTCTAAGCCTGTTGTATTTTAAAACAAATAAACACCTCCTTTGGCTAGGATATTATCTATCATCTCCTGAATTATCATACAACAATTATTAGAGGTTGTCCCAGAAAAATTTCAAATTATCTCTCATATTAATCTTTCGCATCTTACATAGGTGCTTTTACTTCAAAGTAAATAACCACAGTTTGGGGGATATATAACCACAATAATCCCAATTTACAAATATACCTGGAAAATTTCTATAAAGACAACTTCACATTAATTATTAGCCACGCTAAAAATACAAATTATTGCTTTCAGAATTATTTCAAGCCATTAGAATATTTTAGATGACTTTAAACCTTCAACATGTTATTAATTCCAAAGTAACAAAGCAGTAATGAGAATATCACATGAACTCCTAGGTTTTACAAGACAGCCTTTCCATTATTTTATTATACATGAACCCATGGATCTATACCAAGTTCAATACATAGTTAAAAATTTTCAGGGATCCCAGTAGGGGTCATAATTTTTTATATTTCCCTTACCACCTTTCAAAGCAATCAAATGTTAATACAACTGGTAACAAAATAATTGTAAACATAATCTCTCTGTAGTTGAAAAGTATATCACATAATTGATAAACACATCTTACCCATCAATAGGTTATCCTATAGGGAGGCCACACAATTGCTGTTAGTCTGGTAATCCTTCAGAGTCCCCCACATCAGCTATCTGCAGTTACCATGAAGGAAAAAGTCCACCATCTTGACTTCTTTAAAATTAAACATACAATCATTAATTTATATTGAACATAAGATTCTTATGCTAGCATCTTATTCCCTTAAAACAAAATCAAAATGAATATCCAATAACTTTTACATTTTTGTTTTCCAAGCTTCTTTATCCAGATACTCCAAGAATTCAATCTCATACATATTAAAAACCTCATGCACTTAAAATTCCAAAGTAATTCTTATTTATGTCATGGATTTTTTGCAATGGCAAGGGACTAAATCATTAGATGAAGCCTCAATTCATTTAGTTTATCTTTTAACTTCCAAAAGCTTATTTTGATAAAAGTTTTAGAATAAATACCTTGTACAGAGAATCTAGCATTCACATTCCAAAACTTGATCCAAAATACAATTATTTTCATTAGGATTAACATTAATCCTTTTTTATAAAACTCTTTCCCCTCCTGTGTTTTCTTCTTCCCTAAAGAAATCAGCAAATATTCCTGATAACATAATATATATATGTATATGTATATATATATATATATATATATATATATATATATATATATATATATATTCTTCTAGTACCACATATAGATTCCCAAATTTGTTTGCATTCAATAAATCCTGATTGCTACAGAACTTCTCAATACCTTGAACTCAATAAAGCTTATCAAAGTCCTAAGATTTAACATACATAGGCATACTCTATTAAACAATTTAACAATATAGGTTGCATAATTACTTCCATTCTACACAAGGGTTCTACCAGAATTTAACAATAATAGTATCTCTGTAAAAGACTCAAAGTGATAACCAAAAATGCACTTCAGAAAAGGATTAACTTTAAAATTGGAGTGAGGGTGAGGAGTACATGGTAAGATCAGAGGCATTTCATTAAATATGATTTCCTTTTATTTTCTTCCTTTCCCAACCACACACTACCTCACTTATGACTATTTTTCCACTTAAGGCTAAGACTTGAAGTGTTCTACTCCTCCCATCACCCCCCACTTCCAGAGGCAGGGTACTCCTCCAGTTCTCAGTTTAGAGTTAAAGTCTTATTGAGATGGGTAAATAGAATCAAACCATGTATACTATATACCACCACCTCCCCCAACCCAGGGAGAAAGCATGGGACTTTACCAAGACAGACATAAGAATAAGAAATCTTCCCTCCTATAACTTCTCAATCTTAATCATTTCCCTATAATTCGTTGTCTTCTAAACTCTCCCAGCACCACAGTTTTTTTTTCTCTTTAAGAGTCCCCCTCCTCCCATCTCCAACTCCATACACCAGCAAGGCTAACCATGGGCTCAGTGGGGAGAGGTTAAGCACCATGAAGGAGATGATGACTACTGCAGATCTTCCTTCCTCCTCTCACTACTTTCTGAAACTCCTCTGTTCAACAATTAGCTCTCTCACAGTTTAAAACTAAGCTGAGCCCCTCGACTTAGAAATACCCCAAGGTTAGAACTAACCCAGATAATGTAGAACACAGTTAGTAACTAACAAAGGCAGAACATATGAAAACACCCTGAGGAACATACTTAACAACACCATACTGGATCCAATTGGCTTCCTTCTTTCTAGCTTCTGGTCATGAAGTTTCATGGCCTCCCAAGTTTGCCAGCAACTTTCCCCATGGTGGGCTTTAAGTTTGAGGAAATTCCTGGAGAGGAAACCCCAACTCTCCCGCCCCATTTTGGGATACTTTATTATCCTTTTGTCTTTCCCTCAGGATTCCTTCCAACTTTGGAGGACTTCTTAGCCAGGCAGGATGTTTCTAGCCACCACCTCACCAACTGAAAGATTGTTCCATACCATGGTTCTTACCTCCAGACATTTAAATCACTCAACTCCCAGTCCAGGCTGGTCTTCCCAGGAATCTCTGAGACATTTTTTCCACAGAGAATGCTAGGAAGTGTGCTTAAAATCAAGCCATTTGGCACACTATTTTCTTGCATTCTTCTGGGAGAATTATCCAAAGATGTCCATTATAATATTACAAACCAATGCCCAAATTGTTATCAGTAGCTCATAAATACTTAATCAATAGTTAGTAAAATGGCTTTTATTAATTCATCTTTTAAAAAGGACCATCTCTTTCAAGGGAAGAGAGACCCCAAATCATGGCAAGACTGGTGTTATATGCAGTTTGAAAGTTTTGTTCCTCCCCCTTCGTGCTAATCATTGGCCAGGGTCACAATTTAATTTATACAATCACCTCCATATGTGTTTCCTCACCCTGCTCATTATACTAATGAGCACAGGGAAGGAACAGTAACCTTATTAAGTAGGTGCAAAGAACAATAACTTTCATTCAACCTCAAAGGTATTTCTTTAATCATCTTTCCTTTTAGCAAAAGGAAAGCTCTTCCTTCCTGTAAACAAATTGGCATCTTTTGGATTTTGCAAAAAGACTAGACATCCTGGTTTTTGTAATGTATTATCTTCACAGATATCTGTGACATTCTGGCAATATCCTCTGAAATCTGTGGAAATAAAACACTTGATTCTTTCCCACATTAAGAATTTTTCATTTTTTTCTTTAGCTAATATTTTTAGTTGCATGCCCAATTCATTGAATTCCTCTTTATTTTATTCCTGTAAGCGCTGAAAAATAAAAACTTTCCTCTAAGCTCTATTTTGCCTGCATCCCAAAATTTTGGAATGTTATCTCATTATTTTCATTGTCTTGGATTAAATTATTGAAATTTTTTTATGATTTTTAGTTTGATTCACTCATTCTTTGAAATAAGATAGTTCAATTATCATTTACTTTTTAGTCCATCTGTCCATGGTCTTTTATTTCACATTATGTTTATTGTGCAATGATCTGAAAATGATGCATTTAATATTTTGACCTCACTAAATTTGATTGTAAGTTTTTATTCCATAATACATGATCAATTTTTGTGTAGGTTCCATGTACCACTGAGAAAATGGTATTTTTCTTACTATCACCTTTCAATTTTCTCCAGAGTTCTATAATATATAACTTTTCTAAAATTCTATTCATCTCCTTAACTTCTTTCTTATTTATTTTGTATTTAGATTTATCGAATTCTGAAAGGTTTTAGTTTACTGCTAATAGAGATTTGCTGTCCATTTCTTCCTGTAACTCATTTAACTAATAAGAATTTGGATGAAATGCCACTTAAGGCATATATATATATATATATATATATATATATATATATATATATATATATCCTACTAATATTTCATTGTTTATGGCAACTTTTATTAAGATGTATTTTCCTTCCTTATAACCTTTAATTATTTTAACTTTTGCCTTGTCTGAGTTCAGGATTACTACTTTTTGTTAACCACAGTTGAAACATAATGAATTCTGCTCCAGGCTTTTATCTTTACTTTCTACTCTCTACTATCCACTTCAAATACGTTTCTTATAAACAATATATTGTTTTAATTTTTTTATCCATTTTTTAATCCATTGTGCTAGACTCTAATTTTGTGGGATAATTCATCCCATTCATATTCATAGTTGTGATTATTATAAATACACAGATAACTCTATATTCTCCTCAAACTTATTTTGTCTGTGTTTATACTTCTCTCTCATTTCACCCTGTCCCTCCTCACTAGTGCGCTGCTCATCATTTCCCCTGAAAAATTATGCTAGGTAGTTGCTTCTTGATTGTAATCCAAACTCCTTTGTTTTCTTGAATATCATATATTAGCAAAAATCATGCTATCCAGTTTCTGACAGAATGGATAAAATTTATATAATATCAATAGTTAAATTTAGAAAGACATGATACATGCTTTCTGATAGATACATATATGGATACATTAAATATACTTTCACATAAATGTAAAATACTATGAATGAATATTTGAGGAGTTTGGTATTTTCTATATCTATCTATTGTGACCAGATTAAAATTAACATTAACTCTGATTTCTTCTGTGTTGATCTCTTATATATTTTTCTACAATATAACTGATTTTAATCCATATGAATTTCATAATGCATGTGACTAGAGTTAATCTCAGGAATCCAGCCAGGCTACTTCAAAGATTGGTTAAAAGGGAAGATTATTATCTCTCATTAGTGTATTCCCTAGCAATCATATAAATATCTGTCTTTTCACTCCACAAAATTTCCATCTTCAAAAGATATGACATCCTGATTCTATTTAGCTAAGGGAGTTTTTAATCTTTCCCAAGGAGACAGCAATTCTGTTAGTTATGAATTATTAGCAAAGGGCAAAAGATAGATAGATAGATAGATAGATAGATAGATATAGATATCTATCTATCTATATATATATATATATTTAATCCATTAACCAATTAGCATTCACTAGAATGTTAGAAAAGAGTATAATTAGAATTTCATGACTGTCATGCAACCTTAAGTGAATGTCAACCACCTTTCTCAATCAAATTTATTGTAATATTCCCTTCTCCATTTCTATCTCTATATCCAAAACCTATTAACTCCCTCCTTTTCCATCGCTAGCAAGATCCTATCGTTTTTGAGTGTTAATATTGAGTATTCCTTCCTTCCCTGAGGAATATTGACTTAGATGAGGTAACCAGACTGACTTCATTAACAATTACAAATATCAATGTCAATAAACTTATCTAAATCAGGTTATATCTAAGTCTACCTTTATTTGATTTGTTTGCCACACAATTTTATTAGCAATCTTTACATATTTATCTCTATCTCAAACCTAACTTTCATTTCTTTACATGAACATTTTCTTACATTTAAGCATGACTTTTAATATTTCTATGACTTTTCATACTTTTTTAGATCAATAGTATAAACGAAAGAAATAATACATAATTTTTAAGATTTTTTGCTAACTTTTTCCTTTAAAAGTATGAGGTTTTTTTCATTTACAAATTAAGGGAATTAAACTGCAAAAAAATGACAAAGATAAAGATATTCTGGACTGTTATTTCTTAATTTTATTGATAAAAATTTGTTTTCCCTACAATTTCCCTAAATTGGGAACTAGAGGACTTAAGGAAGATGAGAATTTAAAGAATTCTGTCAGTTTAACTCTTTATCCACAGTACCACCTAACTTCCTAAGATGACAAATGTTGAAGGGAATCTAAGAAAGGCAATGTCACAGTGTACTATTGGTTGAACTGTAAATTGGTCCCGCTATGGAGGAAGGCATTTTAGAATTCTTTGTCAGAAGTAACTAAACTACTCAAATGCTTTCACCCAACAATCACATCAAAAAAAGAAAATGACTTTTATTTTCCAAAAGAATTTTTTGCAGCTCTTTTTGCATTAACCTAACCAGAAAATTAAAAATTCTACCTATAAGAAAATGACTTTAGGTGGAGTCAAGATAGCAAAGGGAAGCCAGGAATACCAAAAGTTCTCCAGGCTTCCCTCAAAAACATTATTAATCAAGCCTCTAAAACAATAGAGTGGAGCATTTTCCAGCAAAGTATGCCTCACTAGAGTAGAGGGAGAGTGTGGTCAGGAGCAGAGAACAGAGTCCAGAGCAGGGAGCTAAAACCAATACAGGCAGAGTTTGAAAAAAGACCATCCTTCCCCAATTGGCAAATGGTCAAATGATATGCAAAGGAAATTTACAGATGAGGAAATCAAAACAATCCATAGTCTCAGGCCGGCCAATATGACCAGAAAGGACAATGATCATTGTTGGAAGGGAAGTAGAAAATACATTGTGGTGGAGCTGTGAACTCATCCAAACTTTCTGGAGAGCAATTTGGAATTATGCCCAAAAGACGACAAAAATGTGCATACCCTTTGATCCAGCAATACCACTACTGGGTCTGTACCCTGAAGAGATTATGAAAAAGGGTAAAAACATTGCCTGTACAAAAATGTTCATAGCAGCTCTATTTGTGGAAACTGACAGAATGTCCATCAATTGGGGAATGGCTTAAAAAACTGTGGTTATACATGTATATATATATATATATATATATATATATATATATATATACATACATATGCATGGAACACTATTGTTCTATTAGAAACCAGGAGGGACAAGAATTCAAGGAAGCCTGGAAGGATTTGCATCAATTGATGCTGAGTGAAATGAACAGAACCAGAAAAACATTGTACCCCCTAACAGCAACAGGGGGGGTGATGATCAACCTTGATGGACTTGCTCATACCAACAGAGCAACAATCAGGCACAACCTTGGGATATCTGTGATGGAGAATGCCATCTGTATCCTGAGAAAGAATTGTGGAGTTTGAACAAAAACTGAAGACTATTACCTCTAATTTTTTTTAAAAAAGTTATGTTCTTATATAATTCTGCTATATCACATACTATATGTTTCTTCCTTAAGAATATGATTTCTCTCTCATCACATTCAACTTAGACAGATGCATTCTATAGGAATGATGTAAAGACTAACAAACTGTTTCTATGGGGGGTGGGGAGAAGGAAGCAAGATTGGGGGGAAATAGTAAAATTCAAAATAAATTTCAAAAAACTTTCTAAAATTTAAAAAAAAAGACCATCCAGAAGCTCTCAATCACAGCAAAGATCTGCACCAGAGGCATCTAGGTTCCATCTCAGCAGGTCAGGAAAGCAAATCAAATGGGAGGGCTCCAAGACAGGTACCCCAGATCCCCTGTTCAACTGACATAACTGAACTGAATGGCCCAGCCCAGTGAGCCAGGTTTTTCTAATTTTAAAAAATTTATTTAAGACAATGAGGTTAAGTGACTCACCCAAGGTCACCCAACTAAGCAAATTTTGAAGTTTCTGAGGTCAGATTTGGACTCAGGTCCTCCTGATGCCAGGGCCAGTGCTCTATCCGCTGAGCCACCTAGCTGCCCCTGTACCAGCTTCTATCATTCTCACTATGGAACATCTGTCTCTGAATGGCCCCAGTTCAATGAGGAGGCCACTGTGTCAGTCTCAAAGCAGAAGTTCTGAAAGAAACTTAGACAGGAACAGAGCTCAAAATGAATAAGCAAATCAAAGAAAAACAGGAACTATAGAAAGTTACTATGGAAATAAGGAAAGGTACAAAACCATCTCAGAAGTACTCAGAAAAAATACTACATATGACGCCCCAGAAGGGAACAGAATTGTTTTTTCAGTCCAATATGACTTCCTGAAGAAGCTCAAAAATGACTTTAACAATCAAGTAGAAAAACTGGGGAAAGAAATGAAGAAAAATTCAACATCTTGCAAAAGGAAGCACAAAAATTCACGGAAGAAAATAAAATCTTTAAACCTAAAATTGGGAAAATGCAAAAAAGAATATAATTTCTTCAAAAATACAATCAGCAAGTGGGAAAAAAGATAATAGTTTCCTTAAAAATAGAATTAACCAGATGGAAAAGAAGATGCAAAAGCTAACTGAAGAAAATCATTTCTTAAAAATAGAATTGAGTGAGGAGAAATTAATGACTTTATGAGACATCAAACAAAAGTAAAGCAAAATTTTTAAAAACTGGAAAAAATTAGAAGGAAATGTAAAATACATCATGGAAAAAACAGCTGAGTTGGGAAGTAGATCCAGGAGTAATAATTTCAGAATTTGGGGATTACCTAAATACCATGATTTTAAAAAAGCTTGTACAACAACTTTTAGAAAATCCACAAGAAAAATTACCCTTATATCCATGACTCAGAGAGTAAAATTGTTATTGAAAGAATCCACAGAATTACTTCCTAAAAATTAAAATTCTAAAAAGAATTGTATTCAATTCCATAATTATAAGGTCAAGGAGAAAATACAGCAGGCAGCCATAAAGAAATAATTCAAATATCAAGGAGCCACAGGCAAAATATGGAGGACTTGGCAGTATCAACATTAAAGATCAAAGGGAATGCAATATGATATTCCTGAAGCAAAGAATCTTGGATTATAAACAAGAATCAAATACTCAGAAAAATTGCATATACTCATTCAGGGGAAAAGACGGATATTTAATAAAATAGGTGACTTTCAAATTTTCCTGATGAAAAAGTTAGAACTGAACAGATAATTTGATGCTCAAATATGAGATTCAAGAGATACATAAAAAATAAACAGGGGTAAAGAAAATGAATATTATTCCATAAGATTAAACTGGATATATCCCTACATGGGAAGATAACACTCATAATTCTAGAATTATATTTCTATTAGAGGATATGAGCATTAATTGATTTTAAGAGATTGTTTTAACAAAAGGGATTGTACTGGGATGGGAGGGAAGGGGAGGAAAAATATGGTAAATTATATCACATGAAGAGGCACAAGGGACCTATTACAGAAGAAGAAAGGAAGGGAAGGGATTAGAATTGCTTGAAATTTATCTTAATTGAATCTGATTCAAAGAGGAAATAACCTATATTGAGTTTAGTTGGATTAAGAACTTTATCTAACCCTTCAGGGAATTAGGAGGGGGAAAGGGAGGGATAGGAAAGTGGAAAGGGGGGGAAGAAAGGAGGAAAAAAGTAAAAGGGAAAGGGGAAGGAAAAGAGAAGGGGCAGATAAAAGGGTGGGTAGATTGAAGGAGGAAGTGATCAGTAGCAAAACAATGGTGAGGAGGGATAGAAGAAAAGGAGAAAGAAAAGTACAAATGAAGGAGAGAATGGACATTATAACTGTGAATGTGAATGGGATGACATTTCCCATAAATCAGAAGCAGATAAAAAAAGTGGATTAAAAACCAGAATCTGGGCAGCTCGGTGGTGCATCTATACTTACTTATATACATTAACTGTTCTATTTTCATTAGAGTTATAAGTATATATGTGTATCAGAACTATCATATATTTAAAATTATATAACTTCAGTGGATAGAGCACCCGCCCTGGAGTCAGGAGTACCTGGGTTCAAATCCGTCCTCAGACATTTAATAATTACCTAGCTGTGTGGCCTTGGGCAAGCCACTGAACCCCATTTGCCTTGCAAAAATCCTAAAAAAAAAGAATAAGTGGATTAAAAAAAAAGCAATAATGGGAGAACAAATCAAAACTTGTGGGATACTGACAGAATAGTTATTAGGAAATATTTTATATTTACAAATTGTTTAGATCAATAAACTAGAGAAAAAGAAGATCAATGAATTGGGCATGCAAGTAAAAAGTTGGAAAAAGAACAAATTAAAAATCCCCAACATAGAAATTCTGAAAATTGGAGGAGAGATTAACAAAATTGGCAGTAAGAAAACCATTGACTAATAAATAAAACTGAGTTGGTTTAATGAAAAAAAAATAGATAAACGTTCAGTTAATTTGATTAAAACAAAAAAGAAAGGATGAAAACCACATCACCAGTATGAAAAATGAAAAAGGTGAATTCACCACCAAGGAGGAGAAAATTAAAGTAATAACCCGGAGCTACTTTGCCCAACTTATGTCAATGCATCCAGCACTCTAAGTGAAATGAATAAATATTTGCAAAAATATAAATGGTCTAGATTAAGATAAGAGGAAATTTAATAATTAAATATTCCCACTTCAGAAAAAAAGAAACTGAATGTCATCAATGAACTACTTAAGAAAAAATCTCTAGGAGCAGATGGATTTACAAGAAAATTCTACCAAAAATATAAAGAACAATTAATTTTAATTCTGTATGAACTATTTGGAAAAAAATAGGTGATCTGTCAAATTCCTTCTATGACATGAGTATGGTACTGATACCTATACCAGGAAGAGTTGAAACAGAGAAAGAAAATTACAGAACAATTTCCCTAAAGAATATTGATGTAAAAATTTTAAGCAAAGAGACTACAGCAAGTTATCACTTTTATTACCGTTATCAAGTAGGATTTATACACTCAGGTCCCCCTGACTCCAGGGCTGGTGCTCTATTCACTGCGCCACCTAGCCGCCCCAATTAATCATTTTTAAGAGAGAAGAACACTGCCTAATACTTCCTCTCTCTGATTGCAGCAGAGGGGACAACATCTGCCCTCAGTCTTCAGTTTACCTTCAGGAAGAGGATCAAAAAGAAGAAAGGATTGGAAAAGGATGGAGGAAGTTGATTCTAGAGAAAAGTATTCTTGCTTCCCTGCAAGTCAAATCCACAAATTCATGGACACTGATAATCCCACATAACAGAAACAACAAACACAACGCATTTTACAAGAAATAAGATCAAATGGTCCCCAACTTCTTTTGACTGACTTACAATGTCTCCCAGAAATTTGAACTTTATCAGAGATTAAAGAATGGGAGATCCTAATTTACATGTATATAACCTTTAGAACTAATAAGAAAATCTATTTGTTACTGATAATCATTGTATGGGGTGTGGGAGATAAGATGATCATAACCTAGAAATAGAATAGAAAAAGATATAAAGGCACAAAAAAGTTACCACTACCATCCTGAGGAATAATAGCTTTATGCAGTAATTTATATTTAGATATTGCATTGGGAGACTGGAAACTTAAATGAAAAAGAGGACAAATGCAGGGCCTGGGAACCCTCAAGGCAAACTCCAAAGCCCAAGCCAGGCCAAGGTCACTGATGGAAATATAAATAAAAAGGTTTTGTAGCTTCTCTTTCTGAGACAACTACTTTTGGGTATTCTTTTAATCCCTTGGAGCCCAGGAAAGTTTCTTTCCTCTTTGTCTTTGCTTGATGACTTGGCCATTGTCATCTTTCATGAGTAATTGTAAATGAAGGATTCTTAATCAGTGGGAATCCTTGAGGACATTTTCATCTGGGACAAGAGTTCATCCTTTTAAACATCTCCCATTTTCTCTTGGCAAATTAATGCCACTTCTGGCCAATGATATGATGATCACAACTCTGGAGACAAATGGTTTCAGAAGATTCAGTGCTTATAACTTGGACTGGCCTGTGTCATCACAAATGCACTGAAATACATAGGAACACACACACACACACACACACACACACACACACACACAAAAAAAACCTAGAAACAGAGAATCTATCAGGTATGTATTTTTAATTTCTCACTTTTACATGTAGAAACTTAAAAGCAGAAAATCCCTTCTAGGAGCAAATTAGAGAGAGTATCTCTCTCAATCTGTATGTCTAACAACAGGAAAGAGATCTTGACAAGGTTATAGAATAAGCCTTGGAAATTTTCCTTACTTTCTTGTTGGATCCCTATCTATATTGCAATTTTCTTCTCCTATTTTATGATCCCCTCTCCCCTCAGAGATGATGTTCTAACATCCCTTGGCCAAAAATGTTTGTAGTGAATTATCAAATATGTTTTCAGCTTTACTCAACGTCCTTTCCTAGTTTCCATAACAATTCAATCACCATTCTCTTCATGATTGGCAGCAGCATGCTATTTCTTCTTCTAATTTACTCTATTAATTTAAACTACCAGTTTGATTAATTTTCACATTTCCCTCTTACTTATGTTTAAACTTATCATTTCTTGGCAGTTACCTTTTACTTTTCTTTATTCAATATTCACTAGCCTCTTTCATCCATTCATATTCTCCCTAACCCTCATTTTTCTAGCTTCTACTTAAAACTTGTTTCATAGAATCTAGAAAAGTAGAAGTGAATAAGAGACTTGCTTTGGTTCATGGTAACTTCCATCTCTCCCACCTCACTTTTTTGGCTTTATAAGCTTTTCCATACCCTCAAACACATTTTTATTCCTAACAGACTTCTTTCATATAGAATTGATTTTCTCTATATTTTTTCACCTTTTTTTCTTTTGTGTTATTTTCACTTCTTCTATCATCATATGTTAACATCCAAATTCAAAACAGAGTGGTTCCACTATTTTGATGAGGAAAAGAAATATTCATAAAAATATTTATTTATTTCTGCCCTCATTTGTCTATTTTTTCCTCTTTCCAGTTTCAACTATAAATTTTTTTGGTATGACAATGTTGAGTTGAGTCTTTTAACGGACTAACACTAAATTTCCTTTTTAGAATTATTCTTCTTGCTCCTTTATGAGACAATAGTGCTTCTGCTTTTCCAGCATCCTTCTCAACAAATAAGTAAATATTGCAAATTGTTATGTCTCTTGACTATTATGTGAGGAATCATTCTCTGACTAGAACTGTATTTACTCTCTTCTCAAGGCAATTTAATTAGAACTAAAAATTGTGTACTATAATTACTATAAATAGGGCCAATTTTCATTCAATCCATATCCATTTTTTCATCATTAAGGTTAGTTTAATTAGGTAGGTGGTACAGTCAATTAGAGCACTGGATTTGGAATCAGGAGGAAATGAGTTCACTATTTAGCCTGCCACATCATATTTCCCCCATAATGAGACTGGGTCTTATATTAATTTTTGCTCCAAAAGATGCATCAGGGCTTATCTTCAGCATATTTCAATCATTTTTCAAATTCAACAGTCTACATTTAGTCTTTTATTCATATACAAAAAATCCATTTTAATTATGAGTATCAATAATATTATTTACTTATGGATTAACGATATTTTATCATTCAAAACATATATCATGTGTTGCAACAGATATAGTAAATGTGTCGTTCTGACTGACAACCTTAACTGTGGCTTATTTGGGGGACAGAGCTTATATTACAAACATCCTGGAAAAATCATGCTAGGACTTATTTGGGGGAAAATACAACACTTCCTAGCTTTGTTTCTCTGGGCAAATAATTTAATCTATTTGCCTCAGTTTCCTCATCTGTATAATGGAAATAATAACAGCATTTACCATCCAGAGTTGTGAAGATCAAATAAGATGACAAATGTAAGTTTTGGCATATGTTAAGCATGATATATGCTAGGAATTATAATTATTATTCTTATAATTCTTTAATATTATTTAAGTCATTAATTGTTCTCAAAATGTAAATTGATTTCTCATTTTAATGTGTCTGTTTTTTCTGTGAATTTTCAAGTTTGTTCATTGATCAATCTGCTCCTTATTCCTTGACAAGTTACTTAACCTTTTTTAGCCTCATTTTCCGTTCTTCTAAATTGTACAGAACTAAATAATAGAATATTATTCAGTTTAGCTCCTACCTCATTTGTACTATCTTAATTGGATCCTAACTTTAGCAAGGCAATGTTTTCACACTTCCCTAATTGATTCATTTTCCCGATAATGGTAGTGGTATTTCCAAAACTTGTTAACCTATCTTGAACATCCCTTAGGACCCCTTACCTCCTCTTTCAGAAGAAACTTTTATCTCATTTTTTGATCGAAAAAGAGCCAATTATGCAAAAAGCTTTTTCTTATACACTCTTTTATCTCATACCACTTGAATACCTTCAATTTCTAGGTCCTTCTTTATTCACCTTGCATCAGAGGCAGTCTCTCTTGTTAAGGTAAACATTTCTGCAAGCACAAGAGATCCCATTATTTCTGAATTCTCCATCTCCTATAAATAATTAAAAAGTCAGCAGCAACATAGCATGACAAAACCTGTTTGCTGATAGGTACCAGTCCTTTTCTCCTGGTTTTTGTTGTTGTTTTGTTAAACTTGATAATAAGACGATCTATTCCAGATCTCTTCTCTCTCTTCTTAACTCAAAATTTTTGCTTCTAATCTTTGTCTTCAACTGAATCTATGCTCTCAAAATTGTTAACAATTTCTTAATTATCATATTGAGAGGTCTTTTCTCAATTCTTATTGATATCGCTAACAGTCTTTGACATTGTAGATGACAAATTTAGAAGTCTGTTTCTGAAGAAAAAGATTTGGAACTCTAGATTGATTGTATAAGTTTATATATTATTTATATATAAGTTTATATAATACATATATATTAATTTAAGAATCAAAATAGGATACTCACATCAGGGCAATCTAGGGAGAAGCTTAAGCAGCATATTGGAATTCCTGCAAATATCCCCTCCGTCTAATCCTTGTAGTAATTATAGATTACAGTCAAAGGGTGGAGGAATTAGAGAGTGTGTTAGTGAAGACTGACTGATATTTTGGTATTTATTTTGCTTATCACCATGCTTGGCTCCCTTGCCTGTTAAACCCTGATGTTCCACAAGCCTCTCTCTTGGACTCTCTTCTCTTCATATATAATTTTTTCACTATCAGCTCAGTGATGATTCTTAAAACTATATGACCAGACTTTATGACCCTAATGACTTTTTATCTTATATCTCCATTTGCCTATTGAACAATTTAAAGTGGCATGACTTCCTTGCCTCTTAAGTTTAACATGTCCAAAACTGAACCCATTATCATTTTCTCAAAATCCACTCATTTTCAGAACTTACCCATTAGTTTTGAGGGTACCAGTATCTCTGTAGTCCCCCCAGGCTCAGAAACTAAATTTCATTCTTTATAACCAAACTCTTATCCCCCCTTCCAAACCCTTGACAAGACCAGTTGATTTTGCCTTTTTTTTATTATTTTTTTCTATTTAACCACCTTTTTCTTCTAATACTATTAATACCCTGAAAGTTCCACTAATCAGGAACTTATAACCCTAACCCTGGAACACCCACTCTTTCAAGGGCATATAAAACTGTGAGCCCTACTTCAAGAGGAGACTATGACATTGAAAATGCTACTCTTCTTATTAGTAAGCATGTTAGTCTTATTAATCAAATAATTAAATTACCTAGAAACTATGTCTCTTGAATTTTTTAAATATCACAGTTTATGGAAAAACACAAAGGGACTTTAGAAGAAAAGAGACAGATCTGGCTTAATGTCTCCCAGAAAATGCTCTCCTTTCTGCCTACCCACCAGTGGAATGCTGTCACCAAGAAAGAGAATCTTTCCTGAGAAATTGTAAATTGAGATTTTTTGCCTCTCTGCTCAATCTGAAACTTCCAATTCTAAACTTTGATCTTCTCTGGGTAAGCACATATGTGTTTATATGTCTTTTCTAACTGTAGTTTTCTGAATTTTTTGCTCTCAAAAGTAATACAGGTTACTCAAATTAAATATAAGGGACATAGGAAGAAAAATGATTTCCACATCCAGGGAAAGACTGATAAATTGAATATAGAATAATTTTAAACAAATACATATTTTTATATTTGTAGATATATATATATATGCCTATTTGTTTCTAGTGGTAGCCATCTCTAGGGGAGGAAAGAAAAAATAAATTTGCATGATAATTTATTGTATATTTGAAAAGAACAGCAAGTTGTGCAGAGTAGACTTACAATTTCAAATGCAATCATCTTTTCCATCATAGTACAGAAATACTTGTTTTATTCTATGAATTAAAAATAAAATAATTTTAAAAATAAATGATGACCCCAGTGAACTTAGAAAAATATAGAAATGTCTGCACAAAATAATTAAGAGCAAATTGAGCAGAACCAAGAGAACACTACATATATATATATATATATATATGCAACAATATTGTCATAAAAATGATATTGAGAAAAAAAACAAAAGAACGACATTGAACTAATAAGTCATTTTGACCTTTATAAATATCCAAATTAATTACAAAGGACATATGAGGAAAGACAAGAGAAAGAGTTGTTAAAAAGAAGTTTGTATAAAATAATTTTTGCACATACACACAAAAATAAATACAAATATATATGCATGTTCCATAACTTTGACAAATGGCATCCATCTCTATAGTGAGAGGGGAAGGGAAGAAAAAAAGAAAAAGTTTACATAATAACATTATCATATATTTAAAAGGATTATCTTATCTATTTAAAAGGATTATCAAGTTATATGTAATGGAAATGTTTTAATGTATAATATTTCCTTATACTATATCATAGAGATGCTTATTTTATTCAATTAACTAAAAATCAAATAAATAAATATTATAAAAACTTTTAAAGTAATTAGTAAGAGCTATTCACTTGAGTATGTTGAATATGTTATTATAAATAAATTATATAATAAATACTATTCTAATTGCAGTTAAGGGAAGTCACCTTCTTGTAGAGAGTGTTCTTATTATTTCCTGAACAGAATCTCATCTTAAGGGAGGAATGGATATTTCTAAGTATAAAAATTGTGTTCTAATTTTTGGAGTATATCTGAGTTTCTTACAAATGTCACCACCACAACTGGCTTAACTGAGAAATGAAAATTTCAGTCTAAAAGTTTCCAAATTTGGTTTTTAGTAATAGTACGTTTAAATACAAGATCCAAGTAAGGTTTGAGCTAACTTTCACTAATTGACCTGTTTATTGGCAAAGTAAATTTGAAATTCCATGAATATCAATTTTATAAAGGATTTTTACAAGAGAAGATGTCTACAAGGAACCTGAACCAGAGGCCAGCCAGGCTAGAAACTATTCTGAGACCACACCTAGACCAGAGGACTAAATTTGATGGTGCCCTGAAAAACCAGACCACTATATGAGATAAAACTTCTGAGCCTTAAATGGACAATTTTTTTAAATTTTGCTTTTTTACTTATGTATTTTTTTATCTGTGAAATCTACTTAGCAGAGGGGACTGTCCCCTTTGATTTTGTCAATGAGATCAATCATTTTCCTTTTCCCTTTACTGTTTCCCTTTATTGTTTCCCCTTATAAGCCCCATATTTAAGAGCACTTGATGAAATATTTATATCAGTAAGTGATTCACTGAGTAGCCTTCATATCTCAGTAGATTTAAATAAGGAAAAGAGAAAAATTAATATTTATCCCTTGAATTTAATAATTCATCATTATATCAAGACCATTGGTTTTTCCCCCCCTTTTCTACTTCCTCATCTAGAAATCTACTACTGTGAATTCCTGCTCATTCTGTTTACTCGGAAGATTCTGGGAAAATGTGAATTCTCCCTTTTGTCAGACATGTGATATGGAAACTGATGCCTAATTGACCAAGGCTTGGGTGGTTCAAGTTCCATACATCCAGACCCTCATGGGAATATAACCCTCCTCTTATTATAATAACCATTTTCTCATTGTTAATCAATCAAAGTTGATTGCCAGTATCAATGAAACCTGCTCTTCAAAGAGTATATAAATTGTGAACCCACCATATGAGGGGTCTTTGGCATGTGTGAGTGCAACTGACTTTTTTTTATTAATAAATACACTAGTCTTGGTAATAAAGTAGTAATTAAGTTACACAAAACTATGTCTTGAGCTTTTTAAATACCACAGCTTTCTTACTATTTATCAAACAAGACAATAAATCTCCTGAATTGGGGAATTTTCACTGTCAATTACCCATTTTTGAATTACTTCTGAATATTTCCTTCACTGTATTCCATCAAATTCCCAATAAAATCTCACCATCATGTTGAAATTTAAAAGCATTACCGAATGTTTTCCGGGAACCTCCTTAATTCTGGTGGTTTCAATGTGATGATTATGTCTCATTTGTCCAATAGGTAAATTGTTTGGATTAGTTATTTGTATGTCATCCCTACCATTAGACTATGAGTATCTTAAGTGCAAGGATTATCTTCTACCTCTCTTTGCATCTGCAATTCTTAATATAGTATCTCACACATGATAAATGCTGAACAACTGTTTATTGAATGGCTGACGAAATGACCAAATACAATTTGGTGATTCCAATTGTCTAAAACCTTTGTAATTGTTAACACATTTAGTGTCGTGTCACTATCCTCACTTTTTTGTCGTCGTCATAGAAACATTGACTGGCTCTGATGAGGGACGTTTTTGTAAATGTCCTTTATTTTATAGGTTGCCGTGACTAAAGAAAAGACTTATTCTATTCCTAGTAATCTATTTGACGATTTATCAGAGTGGTTGAATATAATCCAAGATATGTTCCACTCACAAAGACAAAGAGAACCCAGAGTCACTTTCACATCAGAATGAAACTGAACAATTTTAACGTAACTATATAAGGAAACTAATAAAAGGTGACATAAATAAAAACTTGCATTTGCTCATTGCTGTCTGAGGTAATACTTGGGAAGCACTTAGCACAGAGACTGGAAAATGGGAGTCATTATTTTAATACTAACTCATCATGTGGCTGTTGATTTGTTTTTTAAAGATTTTTTTTTGTTTAAATGAGTTTTCTGATTCCTCAAATAATTTCAATTTAAGAAGTCCACCAAATGAAACCGCATTCTCATCAAATTACCCTTTAAAAATTAAATAAATCTTTCATTTTCTCCTAGTATTTGTCAGCACTGACCACAGTTCTTCCCAAGACTTGAAGTAAACCATGCAAAATTATTTGGTATTGGGCATTCTCTTTATTACTCAGATGGGAGTTGGGATTTGTGGAAATTTCTTTCTCCTTGGACTATACACTTTCATTTTACTCAAAGGTCACAGGCTGAGGCCCATAGAGTGCATTTTTGCCAATTTAGCCTTGGCCAACTCAAAAGCACTTTTCTCCAAGGGAATTCTTCAGGTGATTGTCTGTTTTGGCTTCAAAAATTTCTTGGATCTTATTGGATGTAAACTTATTCTTTGTCTTTATTCTGTGGCCCGAAGTGTTTGCCTCAGCACCACCTGCCTCTTAAGTGGTTTTCAGGTTATCATCATCAGTCCTAGAAACTCCAGGTGGGCAGAGCTTAAAACCCAAGCCCCGAAGTGTATTCTTCCTGCCTGTTTCTTCTGTTGGTGTTTCTACCTGATGATTAATCTCACTTTGCTTGGGACTATGCATAATTCAAGATATCTGACTAATAATTCCAAGATATGGCATCTGGGATATTGTTCAATTTTAACTCCTGCCTCTTTTAATGTCTCATTTTTTGCAATTACTTTTTTAATTCCTGATATTATCTATATGGGATTGATGATCTGGTCCAGTGCCTACTTAGTGCTTCTCCTGCACAGACACCATCAACAAGTCCAACATCTTTACAGTTCTCATCTCTCTTCTAGAACCTTCCCTGAGAAAAGAGCCACCCATGCTGTCCTCCTACTAGTGAGCACTTATGTCTCCTTTTATTCCATTAATTCTAGCCTGGCATTTTACTTCTTTAAAACTGACAAACATCAGCTTTGGTTTGTGGTCACCCTAGACCTCCTAGCAGTATCCTTCCCAGCCATCAGCCCTTTTTTGTTAATCTTCTCTGACTCTCGAGTCCTCAAATATTGGTCCGCTCTGTGGGCTAGGAGGCATCCTTCTCTTCTGCCACAATGTCCTCAACCATACCATCTCCCATCATCCTGCCTGAACATTAGAGCAACCAAATTTTCAGAAGTTGGTGGAGGAGGGACAAGAATCAAAAGATTTTAGAACTTAATATTGGGAAGGACTTCTGGTGATCATGTATTCAAATTATTTCCTCTTTTATAACAGAATATTCATGTCTGCTTTTGGTTTTGATTGATTACCAGCAATATGGTCATTCCTTAAATTATATCTCCTGATTTTAAATTCGCTTTTCCTTCCATTACACCAATGAAGGAAAAAAAAGAAAAATAGATCATTGAGTCCTACAAAGGAGTCCCTGTGAATTACATAATAAATTCACTACAGAATATAATATTATCTAAGTTCATTGCTCACTGGATAGAGAGCTGCAACTGGAGTCAGAAGACCTGAGTACAAATTCAACCTCAATTATTTTCTAGCCGTGTGACCCTTGATAAGTCATTTATCCTCTGATTGTCTAACAAAATGCATCCACTGGAGAAGCAAATGCAAATCATGTGACTATAATTGCTATGGAAACCAGAAATGCAGTCCTAAAGGGATGTTACCTGAATTGACTGAAGAAAAAATTATCTGTGCTTTATTGTATTTGTTTTAATTTTGTTGATTTTTTTCTGAATTTCATTTTAATCCAGTGCAATTCACAATCAGAATAATCACGACCCACAAAGTGTTCCCCTAGCAGTGTGTTTGACACCTCTGCACCGGGTCCTGCTAGTTCTCATGTTGAATGAACAACATTTCTCAAGTCTTCCCTCTCATCTTTAGTTCACTTGAGGTCAAAAGTTCTCCCATTACTATGTGAGAAAATGTGGCATAGAGATAAGAAGCTGCATTTAGAAAAAGGAACACCTGGGATCTAGTCCATTCTCTATCATTTAACAGCAGCGTAACATTTTTAAAGTCTTGATTTTACCTGAGTCACAAATGTGATATTCTCTTTGCAATGTCTGTGAAAGGTTCTTTTTGAGGCTAAAATTTCCTTATATTTAAAAAAATCTTTTAAAAATTGAAAATGCTAAGTAGATATTTTATCATTATTATAATAATTATAATTTTATTCTTTTTGTTCTATCTTCAGCTTTTCTTTTACTCACCCTTTAGTCTGTTACAATTTGTCTTATGCTATAGATTAGCAAGAATCATGTTATCCAGTTTCTTAAAGAGAAGATAGATTGCAAATGCAAAATTAATTCATATAGATAGATGCATATAAAGATAGATTTAAAAAAGATATATATGTTCATGTATATGTTTAATATACACACACATCATGTGAGGTATCACAATGGATTACATTTATTCATTTGGTCCTTAGAGTGACATGTAAGTGAAAAAATACTACAGAATTTTCAAATTGTTACTATCATATTATTTTACTTGAAAATTATATTGTTTTAATTCATTTAGAAATGTTATATATATAAAGTTGAAGAGACATATTCTGGGTAAATTATTTTATCAATATTAATTAAGCAAAATAAACAGTGACATTCTTGAATAAAAATCCCCCATTCCTCCCCAGGCACTCAACATTGATATGACATTGAAAAAGTGAGTGTTACTGAGGGTGGCAATAACTCTGATTAGTTCATAATCAATGAAAATAATGAATATTATAAGAGACAGGGTTATTATAATGAGGTCCAGGGAACATGACTGATCACTCAGTCTTCCACAAAGAAATTTATCTTTTCCAAACTACTCCCACCTAAAGCAAACCAGGCAAAAGCGCTACCCAGACCAAACCTGCCAGAGTGACACAAAGTGGGCCACAATTCACCTTAGATTAAATTCTTAAGATTTTCTAGTTGGGTGAAGTCTCTATCTATATAAGATAGTCCAGAGAGGGTCAATTTTAGAGAAAAGATAAGGGATCTCTTCAACAATTTCTTATTTCTTGTTTCTCTCAAAAATTGGGAAGATAATTGAACAAAAGGGAGAAAAATTATTGATAATCTGATCAGTCATAAAATCCCACAGATAGCATTAAAAGCATCTTGTCCCATAAAATTGTGAAGTAAGGGATTTTAGGAAGAAGATAATCTAAAGAATGTTCTTCAAAGTAACTACTAAAGGACAAATAACTGAAGATCAAGTCAACAGTGTTTGTAATGTCCCCCATTTTCACCCATCCTTATACAAATGACACAAATAAACCAAAAGAAATCTTTCATAGCCTTAGATACAATCACTTCAGGATTTCAGCCATTTCAGCTATAAAGTTATTAGAGAAATGCAACTCTCTTGACTTATGAATTATTAAGTATTAAACCCTCAGATTCTGAAAAATAAAAAAATGGCAGGAAAGAAAATAAAGTATGAATTTCAATTTGAAAAACTTTTGTAGACAACATAACAAATCTCTACTGTTAACTGGGCAATCGAATCTTTTATAAACTATAGGATTGGGAGAATCCAGAACCCCACTACTATGCTTCACCAGGCATCCAAAAAGGGTTTTGTAATTATTTAAAAACACCTTGCTGGATTAAATAAAAGAAGAATTTTTTTTTCCTATAAATTTCTTCTCAGTTAATCACTGGCAGTGCATGTCTCCTTCTTCTTTTGGGAAAATAAGAGAGGTTTGGGATTGTTTGATCTGGTGAATAACACCAGGATTGTAGCTATTTAAACAATATTTTATAATTATAGTTAAATTAGGAAGAGAATCACCTAGGTTGAAATTAATTCTATATCTTGGGAAGGGTTAAATATGGGATATGGTTGACCTGAAAATTCTGTAGTTTGTGTAATAGACCTGAGATTTGGAAAGATACAAGCTGGAGGGGAAATATAGAAAATAGATAAGAAGAACTGGGAACAAATGGGGTGCATGAATGGTAATAAGGTCACATGCTCCAAGGTCCTTTTTGTCCCTGATAATTGTTCCAGGTAATTGATAAGGCATTCCAAAGTGTGATAATTAAAATCTCTTATTTACTGTCACTTTTAAAATCTTTTGTAGTTGATTAGCTAGAAATTATGAATCCCATAATTTAAAATGCTTAGACTAGTCCTTATATAAAACATATACAAAATAATATAAATCATAAATTGAGGTTTTATATGGTACCAATGAGAAAAAAGATACATGTATAATTGAATTTGTTCTGATTTCATTTATTATTATCTATTATGATGATGATATTATATGGATCAGGAAACTTATTCATGTGGTTTTATATCAAGTAACCCCAGTTATGTGATTGTAATGCAAATAAAGTGCCTAACATTAATTTGATAATTCTTTGTTTTAGAAAAATTGTGAGAAAATTGAACTCTTCTTCCATTCCTTTAGGTTATGGATTTAATTGGTAAAAGATTGATGCAAACATGTCATTTAAAAACTATTTAGAAATATAGAAGATGATTGTAATGGTTTTTGTTGAAGTTGGCATAGCAAGGAACCCCTTAAAATGCCTTTATCTGTGAAAGGTAAAATCCAAAAATCTTACTGGACCTGCTAATAGTTTAAAATAACAATAAAAATGGTAACTGAAGAGGATGTGTAAAACTTAAAAATCTAGAATTAAAATACAATGAAAGAAAATATAGGTTAAGCATGAAGTTTTATTCTCTAAGATTTACAATAAACCTATATAGGTGCAGGCCTATCGAAGACAAAAGAGAGTGGGGGGAGGAGAGAAAGAAGGAGGGAGTATTTATTAATAAACAAAAGCTAAGGAATTAGCCTCTTCTGAGGTCTGTCTATGTGACTGTACAATATTAGGCAGAATAATTGCTTGTCAAGGAATATCATCCTTATACAATGCTATCTGACGAACCTTTATTTCTTCCTGGATTTGAAGTATAATTAGAGCAGAACAAGTTTTCTGTTTTTTCTTATCATTTGTCTTCCTGAATTTGTAATTAACATAGGTGAGGTAATATTACATTTCCTAAAACAGAAAGAAATCATAAGTATTTACAGAAAGATGTTTGAAATCCTTATTAAACTTTCTTAGATGCCATAATTTTAAAACTCCAGGATCTAGCCCCATGCTTACTTTAAGGTTCAGTAATGTGATTTTAATTAAGAGCTAGAAATTACAAAGGAAAAGATTCTTATTCCTTTAAAAAAAATTCTCTTACCATTCGATAATACTGCCTTAAAATTTTCTGCAGTGATTGATGAATAAGATTAGATAGATAGATAGATAAATAGATAGATTAGATAACAATGTGTCCATCCATCTTTTAGGATGTGTATAAGAAGGTCATATTATAAATCTAATACTACACAAATTTCAGTTATGGTAATAACACTAGTTTTTACTATCTAGGACTATTATTTAGAATTTTAAACAATTCCTTGTATTGTTCAAATTGAAAATTAATCAATTAGCTCCTTTTGTGAGAGCACACGTAAAGGTTTCTGCTCAGAGAAATTGGACCTCACTGTACCATTAGATCAAATTCTTTAGGTCTCTTTTTTGTCTGGATCAAAACAACCCTTCAAATAGAATCTTATACATTTTATCCCAGTATAGTTCAAACTGACAATAATAACAGATGTGAATTCAAACTATTAGTAAAAACTTTAAGAACATGTCTATTTTGGGAAGCTTTGGGGGCTTATTTGAGACATTCCATAGGAAATTTCTTGAGGGCAAAGGAGGGTTGTTGAGAGCTTGGGGCTGGATGGGGACAAAGGAATTGGAAACTGAGTACTTTAGAGCAGCTCCATATCTTGAAATGGGGGAAAAGTTATAGGGAGCTGGGAATTGTCACATCTTTTAAAGAGTAATGTGCTCTTTCTTTAGAAGTACTAACAGTTAATTAGCTTTGAATAAATTGAGATTTAAATGTTACCATTTAATGATTATAAATCCAAAATTGAGTTCATTTCATTTGGTCGAAAAATCTGAGTGAAAGAAATCAGAATGAGGTCTAGGTATGTTCTATCAGGATAACTATGGTAAATCAGAAAGTAATATAAGCTACCTTTGTTATTTGGCATTAAGATTTTATTAACTGTAACTTCCAAAAGGTCCCCTTGTATCTGTTTGCCTCAGTTTACTATAAGTAAAAAGGTAATGCTGGAACCCACCTCCAAGGGATGTTATGAGGAGAACAATACAATAATTTGCTCAATTCTGTGCCTAACTTAGGACAAGCACTTATAAAGTTCTATATCGATGTTAACTATTATCATTTCTTTAATTAGATGAAATTGCTTCATGATTATATCAAACTATGTTCCTGTTAAAAATTTATTTCTTAACCATTCTCGATCTTTATTATACAGTCACCTTTACCAATAGGTAATAATAATGTTTTGTCCTTCATTTTCGAAGACCATAACATCAAGGAAATGAAGCCATGACAAGCACATGAAATGGATTTGAGTAAGGGGTTGCTGTGCTAAACCACCAGTCTCACTTTCTCCTCCAGAGTCATCAGGGTCCAGTAGCCAGATTCTGTTTGAAGGGCTGTTTTGGCCTAGACAAAAAAAGAGACCTAAAGAATTTGATCTAATGGTACAGTGAGGTCCAATTTCTCTGAGCAGAAACCTTTACGTGTGCTCTCACAAAAGGAGCTAATTGATTAATTTTCAATTTGAACAATACGAGGAATTATTTAAAATTCTAAATAATAGTCCTAGATAATAAAAACTAGTGTTATTTCCATAACTGAAATTTATATAGCATTAGATTTATAATATGACTTTCTTATATACATCCTAAAAGATGGACCAAGACCAGAGCTCTACCCACTGCACCATCAAGCTTACCAAGAAGTAAGAAGTCAAGATCTCTGGATATCTCCCCTTATATTAATTACAAACTCAAGAAGACAAGAATCAGGATGCTGGAAGACTTGTCCAGGAAGAGATAACCATTCATCAGTATTTAGTTAAGGATGATAGACTTTGAGAAGCAATTGGATAGTCTAATAGTACACAACCTTCATAGTCCAAGGAGGTTAATGATTTCCCTTTCTTTTGTTTTTGGATGAAATTCCTCTCTAGGAGAGGACAAATGGCCTACACCTATAGATTTATAATAAGTCCTAGAAAATGAAACTTCAAGTCTAACATATTTTCAGTCATTTTTATTTTAACCCTATATTTTTAGGGTTTACAATTTTGCTACTATAACAGTGGATTAGACAATTTTTACTTGGAAAAGGGTTAGACTCCTTTATAGTAATGCTGCATAAGGGAAAAGTCTAGGGCAGATATCAAACCTAACCAAAGGTGGTCCTACAAGGCACTTTTCCTACTCAATTGCTCTATTCTCCAATCTTCATTTTGATTGAAGTTGAAATATTCTCTGGATTTTTCCTTTGAGTTTGATGGAAATTCTTGTCTCTTTTTTAGGTAAGAACTTTCTCAATTAAGAAAGTTTTTCATTTTAAATGCATAATTGTGGTCATGGTATTTGAGAGTCCTAAATGCTCTAATATTAATAAATATTAATAAATACAACAATTAGGATTATTAATAAGGACATATTCTCTTATAAACTAAATATTTGGGAATAAAAAGACGTGCTTTGGACAACAGAGTGAATGAATTAAGAAAATTCAAGCAGAAAAAATCACTTATATAGTACCATATTTCCCCATGTATAAGACCTATCTTAATTCTGAAGCCTGAAACTTGTTTATTTGGGGGTTTGGAGGGGTATGTTTGCAAGACAATGGGGTTAAGTGACTTGCCCAAGGTCACACAACTAGTTTATTATTAAGGGTCTAAGGCCAAATTTGAACTTAGGTCCTCCTGATTCCAGGGCCAGTTCTATCCACTGCACCACCTAGCTGCTGGGGCCCAACATTGGAAAAAAAATGAATTACATAAACTTACTGAACTCAAGTTTTATTTATCAGAAAATTCATACAACTCCTCATCATTGTCCAAACTCCCAACCATGAGCTTGTCCTCATCTGTTTGATGATGAATCACTGTCTTAGGAGAAGCTCTGTCTGCTCTCCTGTCTATGCTCTGGTGTATGGACTCATGCTTGGTCCATTTGTTTCATGAACTTGAAGCATCAATTGTGTCCTCCTTTGAAATCAGTCACTTCTCTTTCTTTTTTTTTTTTTTAGGTTTTTGCAAGGCAATGGAGTAAAGTGGCTTGCCTAAGGCCACACAGCTAGGTAATTATTAAGTGTCTGAGGCCAGATTTGAATTCAGGTACTCTTGACTCCAGGGCCAGTGTTCTATCCACTGCGCCACCTAGCCACCCCCAGTTGAATATTTCTATAGAATATCCTTTCTGAGTTTCTAGCATAAAGTTGGAGATGTGAGACTGAATGTCAGGAGACATGTTAACATCTGTCAGGACTGTCCTTGTTCACTGAACTGCTGAGAGGAGCTATATCATAGTTGATCATCTCACAATGATTCTATTACTGTGTAAAATGTTCTTCTGGTTATGCTCCCTTTACTCACCTTTAGTTCAGGCAAGTCTGATCACTCTTGACTTCTTACACACTAATACTCCATAAGATGCATACATCATAAATTTGGCATTTGCCAATTGATAGACATCCCCACAATTGCACTATAAAAATAGCTGTTCTCTCTCTCTCTCTCTCTCTCTCTCTCTCTCTCTCTCTCTCTCTCTCTCCATCTCTCCATCTATATATATATATATATATATATATATATATTTATACACATGAGTTTTTCTTCCTTTTTATGATCTCCTTTGGATATAGACCTAGTTTTTTGGTAGTTTAATGGGTATAATGATGAATAAGCAATTTAATATAGGCAGAATTGACATTTTTATTATTCAGCTTAACCATGAGCAATTGACATTGTTCATCTAGGTTCTGGGTTTGATTTTAAAAGTAGATTCAAAAATATTTAATGTTGTCTACAGTTACTTTAAGTGTAATTTCTCATTCTATGTTTTGTTGCTTGGTTTTGCTGGGAATACATAAAAAAGGCTGGGTTCATTTTATATCCTTTTATTTTGCTATTATTCCTACTTGCTTCAAGTAGTTTTTAATTGATTTTCTAGGACTCTCGGAGTATACTATCATATCAACTGCAAAGACTGAGAGTTTTATTTCCTCCTTGTCTATTCTCATTTCTTCACTTTCTTTTTCTTTTCTTATTGCTAAAGTTAACATGTCTAATAAAATATTGAATATTACTGGTGGTAATAGGCATCATTGTCTCACCTCTGATCTTAGGAATGCCTCTAGTAATTCTTGGTGACGGTTTTAGTGGCTTACTGTTTATCATTTTAAGGAAAACAGTATTCATTCCTATGCTTGCTAGTGTTTTAATAGGAATGGGTGCTGTATTTTACCAAAGACTTTTCCAGAATATATTGAAATATATTTGATATGATTTCTGTTAATTTTGCTATTGATATGGTCAATTATGCCAATTGATTTCCCTATTTTAAACCATCCCTGAATAACTGGTATAAATCTTAACTGATCATAGTATATTATCCTAGTGAGAACTTGCTGTAATCTCTTTGCTAAAATTTTATTTAAACATTGTGCATCAATGTTCATTACGAAGATTTCTCTATAATTTTCATTGTCTACTTTGGTTCTTCCTGGTTTTGTTATCTGCACCATGTTGGTGTCATAAAAAGAATTTAGCAGAGCTCTTTCTTTAGCTATTTTTTTCAAATTGTTTATATAGAATTGGAATTAATTCCTCTTTAAATGTTTGGTAGAATTCACTTGGTAATCGATCTGGTCATGGAGATTTTTTTCTTAGGGAGTTTATTGATAATTTGTTTATTTTTTGAAATGGGGTTAAGTATTTTATTTATTTATTTATTTATTTATTTATTAAGTATTTTATTTACTCTTTTATTAATCTGGACACTTATATTTCACTTATATTGTCACATTTATTGACATAGTTGGGCAAAGTCATTCTTAATTATTTCTTTAATATACTTCTCATTGGCAAAGAATTCATTTTTGGAACTGGTATTTGGTTTTCTTTTTTTCTTTTTTAAAAATGATATTAACCAAAGGCTTATCCATTTTGTTGTGTTTTTTTCCAAAAGAAAGTAACTTAGTTTTATTTATTAGTTCAATAGTTTTCTTGCATTCAATTCTATTAATTTCTCTTGGATTTTCAGAATTTCTAATTTGGTATTTAATTGAGGATTTTTAATTTATTCTTTTTTAGTTTTTTAGTTGTTTGTCTAACCCATTGATCTTCTCTTTCTCTAATTGATTCATGTAAGATTTTAGAGATATAAAATTTCCACGTAATAATTGTTTTGGCTGCATCCCACATGCTTTGGTATGATATTTCATCATTGTCATTATCTTGGTTGAAATTGTTGATTATGTCTGATTTATTGTTTGATCCACTCAGTCTTTTTAAGTTAGGTTACTTAGTTTCCATTTAATTTTTAATTCATCTCTCCGTGACCCTTTATTACCTATAAGTTTTTTGTATAATGATTTTAAAAGGATACATTTAAAATTTCTGCTATCGGGGTGGCTAGGTAGCGTAGTGGATAAAACACTGGCCCTGAAGTCAGGAGTACCTGGGTTCAAATCCGGTCTCAGACACTTAATAATTACCTAGCTGTGTGGCCTTGGGAAAGCCACTTAACCTCATTTGCCTTGCAAAAACCTAAAAAAAATTTCTGCTATCCTGCATTTGATTGTGAGGTTTTTATCCAATTTTGTACAGATTTCATGTACCACAGAAAAGAAAGTATATTCCTTTCTATCCCCATTCAGTTTTCTCCTCAGGTCTATTGTATTTAACTATTCTAAATTTCTATTCACTCTTTAACTTCCTTCTTGCTTATATTTAATTCAGAGAGAGAATTTGAGATCCCCTACTAATATGGGTTTGCTGTTTATGTCTTCCTGTAACTCATTTAGTTTCTTGTCTAAGAATTTGGATACTATACCAATTGGTGCATGCATGTTTAATATTACTTCATTGACTGTGATACCTTTTAGGAGATGCAGATTGCTTCCTTATCCTTTTTAATGAAATCTATTTTTGCTTTTGCTTTGTTTGACATCAGGATTGCTACCGCTGCATGTTTTTTTTTATTTCAGCTAAAGTATAATTTATTCTGCTCCACTCTTTTACTTTTACCCTTTGTGTATCTCTCAATTTCAAATGTGTCTCTTTTAAATAACAATATTGTAAGATTCTAGTTTTTAATCCACTCTGCTATCCACTTCTGTTTTATGGAGAATTCATTCCATTTACATTCACAGTTATTATTACTCCTTCTGTATTTCCTCCATTCTGTCATCTCCATATTTGAACTTTTCTTTCTCCTTTCCCCTTATCCCTCCTCACCAATGTTTTGCTTCTGACTTCTATATTTCTCAATCTACCATTTCCCCCTTCCCTGATATGTAGGGAAAATATCCAATTGAGAATATATGCTATTTCCTCTTTGAGCCAAATCTGTAGAGAGTAAGATTGGTTAAGTGTTCACACTTCCCCTTTTTTTCCTCTATTATAGTAAGTACTTTGTGCCTCATCACGTGGAGTTATTTATCTTCTAACATCTCTGCTTTCTACACCTACTATAATACTTTTTTAAAATGTCTAATTCTTTTATAACTCCCTTGTACCCACACCCTCTTTCAAAATATATTTCTTCCAACTGTCCTGATAGAAATTCACTTCTGAAGATTCATCAACATCACTAAATCTTAATCAATTTTTATCCACATGCTTTTTCCAAGTACCCTCCATCTAATTATCCCAACAGAAATACAACCCTCATGAGGTAAAGTACCATCATATCATGATCATTTTCTACCCACGATCTCTGTATGTTTGCTCCTTTCAACTATCCTAAGAGAAATACAATTCTCATGAATTATAAAATTTGTTTTCCCATGAAGGGATATAGACAATTTATTACTGACTCACATTTCCCCCCTTTCATTTACCTTTTTATGCAATTCTTGAGTCTTCTATTTGAAATTAAAATTTTCTGTTCAGGTAAATTAGAAACTTATCCATTTTGTTGAAAATCCATCTTTTCCCCTGAAAGAATATGCTAAATTTTATAGGATAGTTGACTCTTAGTTGTAATCTAAGCTCCTTTTTCCCTCCAGAATATCATATCCCAGGTCCCTTGATCCTTTAATGTTACAGCTGATAAGTCCTGAATAATCCTGTCTGCTTAGCAACATTTTCTCCCTTAGCTTATAATTGCAATATTTGGCTTCAATATTCCTTGGAGTTTTTATTGTGGGATCTCTTTCTGGGTGGGGGGTGATCAATGGATTCATTCAAGCACAATTTTATCATCTTTTTCTAGGCTATTAGGGCAGTTGTCCATGATAATTCCCTGAAAAATATTGCCCAGATGCCTTTTCTGATTGTGACTTTCAGGACGGCCAATAATTCATCATTTATCTCTCCTGGATCTATTTTCCAAGTTAGTCATTTTCCCTAAAAGACATTTTATATTTTCTTGTGTTTTTGAGTCTTTTGGTTTTGATTGATTAAAATTTGTTGTCCCATAATGGTTTAAGTTTCCATTTGACCAGTTATAATTTTTAGGATTTTATTTTTTTAGTTAGTTTTTGAGGTGTTTCCTTTTCCAATTGGCTTTTAGATAAGTAATTTTCTTTTTCCAATGAGTTGATTTTATTTTTTGTTGCGTTGTTTTCCTTTTCCAGTTGGTCAATTTCACTTTTAAAGTAACTGATTTCTTTTTTCCATTTTGGCAATTTTATTTTTAAGATATTATTTTCTTCTTTCAATTTTTTCATAATTCTCCTGCATGACTCATTTATTTTCTCAGTTTTCTTTAGGTTCTCTTCTTGGTTTTCAAGTTCTTTTAATGCTTCCAAGAAGTATTTTTGGATTTGAGACCAATTCACAAACACCTTTGAAGCTTCAGAGTAGACATTTTTTCACTGCTTTCTGAGCAAATGTCTTTTTCTTCCCTTTCTATGGTTAGTGTTCTTTTTGCATTTTTCTTCATTTTTGATAGTTGAGCTCTGCTTCTGGGTCACACTGGTTATAGATTCGTTTGCTGGTTCCTGTGGTCAGGTACCTGACCTACAGCTCTGGCTTCTCAGGTGCTTGTGTTTTGCTTCCTGCACTAGAGTTAACCAATGCTGCACTTGTGTTCATGGGCATGAATTTTGCTCTCTGGGGTTGGGATCCACACCATTTGTCTGCTATGCCACTGGCCTGCTAAGTTGGGTCATGAGTTCTGCTATAGCTACGAGTCTCCCACTGGCCTCCCAGTCCTCCCACCTACACTGGGATATGCTCCCCTTTTACCCACATGAGGCAAACCTTTGCTGAAGTTCCTTAAAAACTTCAAAACTACAAATGAATATACATATTCATTTGTTGAAAACTTACTTCACTCTGTTTTTCTATGTGTTCTGTCACTTCAGGGTCTGCTTGTTGCAGGAAAAGCTCAGGGAGCTCCATACCACCATTTTGGCTCCACCCAGGAAATTCTCTGACAAGCCATACCCTGTGTACTTTTGTTATTTTTTGTTTCCTTATCATCTCTAGTGACTTTAGAAGGAAGGTATTTTTTTTCTCATCTAAAATTATCTATCTTTTTTTTCCTACAGATGAAAACCTAGGTTTTGAAGAATAAGTTTTTTATGAAACTAAAACATCTCCTTTTGCATTTCTGAATGTCCTACATGAATCTCTTTTTATTTTTCATTCCCTGGAAGTACTGCCAGATTAGGATTAATTTTCCTTTGAATTCAACTCAATTCAACAAACTTTTCCTAAGCACAAATTATGTGTATCTAAACAACACATTATACTTTCCTTTCAATAACCAGTTGGTTGGTTGGTTGGTTCTTGTCCTTTGTTATTGAAGAAGACCAAAATGACATCACCATGTTTGAGACAAATGAAGGATTGATAGAGAACTTTAAATAGGATCTAGGTAATTGGGTGATTTCATTAAAATGGATCCCAAGGACTGAGAGGTTGCTGATTGATGGCAGAAGAAGGAGGATCTGAAAATGGATGTGAGAAGCAGAAAATAGGTCTACTCTCCCTCCCAGTTCAGTGCTTCAGGGGCATAAGAAAAGGAACACCATGTATGATAGAAGGGCACTAGGCACGTGAATCCAGATTTCTTTGATTGCAAGGAGATTTAAGGATGAGTTATCATATGACATACAATTTATTAACAATAGGCAGAAGTTTCCATAGAAGAGAATAGACAAAGGAGAGAAAAAATTAGAATGGATAGGTATGACAGATTGGGTAATGGTAGCAAGAGAAGGAATTTTTTGTTTGGGCAACATTTAACTCTGAATTCCAGGAATATGATGAGGTAATGGAGTGGATTTGCTAATCATAGAAGAGAGTATCAATAAACTATGTTCAGTAAGCTGCTGTGGTTTCTGAGGGTCTTAAATCTGAAACTGATGTTGATTGAATTGTGTTAGGAATAAGGAATTCATTAGTGCTGATTTTTGATTGGCTGTCAGGGAGGCAAGGAACCAAATGTTCAAGGAGAGAAAAGGCTGTTGTTTGAGTCATAGCTGATTATAGAGCAAAAGATTAAGAAGGCAATAATGTCCTCAAAAAGACAAAAAAAAAGGTAGCTGGCAAAACTCAATAAATGAACAGGATGGATTGTAAATTTTATTTGCATATATATCTAGGAAAATTTTCTGAAATACTTGGGGGCAAGTCATGACTTTTGATTGTTAATGCTCTCTGCCCTATTACAGGTAGCACTAAAAACTAATCAAATTCTGGCCTTAGTGTTGCTGTGGAGGAGTTAAACAAGGACTCTAATGTTCTGCTTAAAATAACCCTGAGATTTCCTATCTACAATACCCACCACAGTGATGATACAGGACCTAGGAGAGTTCCCTAATAAGATCAGGGAACTTATAATTAGAAATATTAAACTGGTGTTCTTTTCTTCTACACCCTCCTATGTCTTAAACTAAAGTCAGCATTCATAGGGAATATCATCATTAGGTAAACATGTGAACATTTCGGCAAAAGAATTTCCTTTACAGATTCTAAAACTGTCTATTTATTCATCTATCTCTTGAGATCTCAAATTTGCTAAAATCTCTCCCTAATTAATGCAGGTTCTCCCTAAGGTTGCATGATCTATATTCTTCCCTTCAAAATTTCTGCTGATTGATCTCAAGGCAGCCTTAAAGGGAATAATGAGCTTCATTCCTTTGTAGTACTGTTTTTCTCATCTCTTTGTGTATCTCTGAGTGTGTCTACACAAACATACATACATACAATATGTGTATCTAAACATATAGATATAGATCTATTTAAAGTAGAGGGAGGATATATTCTGGAAAAGAATCTAGGCCCTGTCTTTGATTGAATGCCTTAAACTTCATATGAATATGATAGAGTCCTCATTCTAAAGTTGAAAGACCTGGGTTCAAATTCTACCCAAGTCCTTATTGTCTATGAAACTTTAATCAAACCACTTTTCCGAAGTCTCAGTTCCCTCATCTGTAACAGAGGAGGTTGGATGTGAGGTCTTTTAATTCTTTTTATTGCCATAGACCGCTTTATCAGTCTGGTGATACACATGAACTCTTTCTCAGAATATTGTTTTAAGCTTAATATAATATAGGACATAGATTATGATAAAATAGGAGAGAAATAGGTTATGATGGACTTTGTATGCCAGAGTGGTTTATGTTTGCTCATTGATAATAGGACATGATTCATAATAAAATCAAAGTTATCAAAATAAGGTGGTTGAGTAGCCAAAAGAAATAATGGGAGATCCTCTTTAAAAAAAAAAAAAAAAAAACCTTCAAATATGTATAGAAAATCCCTAAGACAAAATCAAGGAGATATTTAAGAAAATGCTAGTGAGTCACTCTTCCAGTCCAGATTGGCAAAGGGAAATTTAGAAATATATGGATACTGGTAAGAGTCCAGCCAGAAGTAGTTGCACAGAGAGCTCTAGTGCAGAGAGAACTGCAAACCAGATAAGAGAAGGTCCCGGATCTATACTTGAGCAACAGAATGGGAAGAATCTAGAAGCTTTGATGACTACCACAACAGTTGCAGGTCACAGATCCAGGGCAGACTGAGAAAGAACCTACACCAAGGGGTGTACAGAGTGGGAACAAGATATAAGTGCTATATTGAGAGAGAGAAAGATGTTGAGAAACAATTGAATAAATTTAGCCTAATACCCAGAAGAGCAAGGTCTCTATTTTGAACTTTTAGCCTAGTCTAAATCCTGTAGAAGAATATCAAATAACTGATGCAAAATGAAGTTAGTAAAACTAGGAGAACATTGTGAAGTAATGATCAACCGTGAACAACTTAACTATTCTCAGCAATACAATGACCCAAAACAATTCCAAAGGACGCATGATGAAAACTATCAGCCACCTCCAATTTGAATGCAGATTTAAGCATATTATTTTTCACTTTCTGTGATTTTTTTCATTTTTTTTCTTTGGGTCTGTGTCTTCTTTCACAGCATGACTAATGTGGTAATATCTTTGCATAACTGAATATGTATAAACTATTAGTTTCTTTACCATCTCAAGAAGGGAGGTAGTGAGAGAGAAAGAAAGAAAACTTGGAAGTCAATTTTTTAAGAATGCAACTGGGAAAAGTAAAATATTAGGGGAAACAAAGAATATCCAGGGTAGGAATACAGGATCAAAGGAAAACCTATTGTTCAGAGTAAATCTGATCCATCAGGGCTTGCTACCTGAATCATAGTGACTACAGTGTAGCATTTTTACTATTTTTTTATATCCAAACAAGTGAGGAACTTTCACAGTTTAGTCAAGGGAAAGGAGAAAGACATTGCCCTCAATCAGACTTCTTTGAGAGCACTAAAAATTTTCAGATTTCTTGTCTGAAATGTCCCTAAAATTCTGAAATAACACAATGGGCAACACCACAAGAAATGAACAAGACCAGACCACATCTTCCATCTAGACATATGACAAAGCCCAATTCTGATATCAAATCTAGAGTTAGGAAGTATATTGAAAGAATGAAAAAAAGAAAAAATGGACATACAATTCCATAAAAACCCTACATGGGTTTTATCTTCATTATCTTCATTATCTTCAAATAATAGGAATAGTGGGAACTTGCAAATACTGTGAAACCATTCTAAAACTAAAATCACATAGCATATATACGCAGATATAATAAAAACTTCTTAGCTTATACTCCTGTATAAGTATCCTGCTGTATATGTTGTATTTATAGGAGAAAAATAAAAGTTCCATTCTCCTTGCTATTATTTGATATGGGTCTAGAAAAGCAAACAGAAATCAGACAAGGGGAAAAAATACAAAAGATAGTAAAAAATAAATAAAATATGCCCATTAGCTTCAATAAAGGTGTATATCTACAAAATAAGCCTACAAAATAAACATTTCCTCAAAATGACAGTAAAATCTGAGGCACAGTAAGAGACAAAGAAGTCCCATTCCAAATAATTACAAAATAGATAAAATATGTGAACCTCAATCTACTAAATTACAAATTGCTCCTTAAAGAAAACCTCCAATGCCTAAAGCTATTCAGTATTCATGGTGGAACCATAACAATAAAATAAAATTACGTTATCAAAATTAATGTACAGTTTTAATGCTATACCAATTCAGTTATCAAAAGGATGTTGCAGGGGCAGCTAGGTGGTGCAGTGGATAGAGCACTGGCCCTGCAGTCAGGAGGACCTGAGTTCAAATCCAGCCTCAGACACTTAATAATTGCCTAGCTTTGTGTCCTTGGACAAGTCACTTAACACCATTGCCTTAAATTAAAAAAAAGTTTTAAAAAAATTTTTTAAAAAGGATATTGCAAAAAAACTGGATAAAATTATAACAGTTATTTATAGAAACAAAATGTCTATTATATTAATGAAAATGATGAAAATGGGTTAATGAAGTGAAAAGAACATTTCTAGACCTCTAATTGTATTTTGAAGCCGTCCTCTTAAAAAAGAAAAAGAAAAACAGACTAGAAGAATCAGAAAAATGTAGAGCTCAGTCTACTGTTCAATAAACCACAAAAACACAATTTATTATTGGAAAGCAACCTGAAAGAAATTAGGCTTAGAGCAAAACCTTCCACCAGATTAAATAGTAAATTCAAAATGAAGTCTACAATGTCACTGGGCCTGTGCTAAGCTCTGGGAAGACAAAAAGGTAAAAGAAAATCTCTGTGATCAATTGACAGTCTAATGAGGGAGACAATTAAAAATACACACACACACACACAACACACACACACAGACACACACAAAGACAAATAAACTGTATGCAGGATAAATAGGAAATAATTAACAAAGGAAAGGCATTGGAATTAAGAGGGTTAGAAAAAGTTTCCTGTGGAGATAGGATTTTACATTCAAAGAAAACAGGGAAGGCAGTCAGAGGAAATGAGGGCTAAAAACATTCCAGACATGGAAATTATCCAGAAAATGAGAAAGTGTCTTATGTGTAGAACAGTCAGAAGACCAGTAAAAGGGGCTAGTTTGTGAAGGACTTTGAATGGCAGATGGAGCATTTTGTGTTTGATCATGATAGTAATGGAGCCACTGGAATTGAATGAGTTGGAGAGTGAGTTAAGTTGACTTACCTTTAGGGAAATTACTTTAGTGGCTGAATGGAAAGGAGATTGGAGTGGGTGGAGGCTAAAGACAGTCAAGTCCACCCATTGCTATAATCCACATGTTAAGTGATAAGAATTTACCCAAGAGTGATGGGAGTGTCCAAAGAGGGAAGATGCAGTCAGTAAGTCCTTAAGAGATTGGATGTGTAGTAAGGGGTGGCAGAGAGTGTTCAGGATGACTCCTAAAGTATAACCTGAGGAGGGGCAGCTAGATGGCACAATGGATAGAGCACCAGCCCTGGAGTCAGGAGGATCTGAGTTCAAATCCAGCCACAGACACTTAATAATTACCTAACTGTGTGGCCGTGGGCAAGCCACTTAACCCTATATGCCTTGCAAAAACCTAAAAAAAAAAAAAGTATAAACCTGAGGGAGTCAGAGGATGATATTGCTCATAAAAATAAGGAAGAGAGGGAAGGATGATGTCACTAAGAATTAGCTTCTTCTGGTTGTGAAATGTTCTGTATGAGCATTATAAATCTGAGGTCAGTTAATGTTCAATTGCTTATCTAGACTTAAAACAGTAATGAAGATAATAATTATAGGGTAAACTTAAGAATTAGCCTAGTTTTGTGAATACTTTATTTGAAAGTCTTTATTCAGGGGACTTTCCTGACCTAAAGTTCTCAGTTCACATCCTACCTTGTATGAACTATAACTGTGCCTCAAAACTAAATTTATGCAACTCTCCTTAGCTTTCCAGTTAGTAAATATTTACTTCATTGGGTAGTTAGGTGGTGCAGAGGATAGAGGTCCAGTCCTGGAGTCAAGAGGACCCAAGTTCAAGTCCAGCCTCAGATATTTCCTAGCTGTGTGCCTTTGGGCAAGTCATTTAACCCTACTTGCCTCCCATCCAGAACATCTCCACTCTTCCTATTTCATATCTGGCCACTGGACCCAGATGACTCTGGAAAAGAAAGTGAGGCTGGTGATTTAGCCAAGCCACCCCCACTCAAATCCAAATCATGTGCTTGTCATGGCATCACTTCCATTATGTCATGCTCTTCTTTGAAAATGAAGGACAAACGGGGCGGCTAGGTGGCTCAGTGGAGTCAGGAAGACCTGAGTTCAAATGTGGCCTCAGACACTTAATAATTGCCTAGCTGCATGGCCTTGGGCAAGCCACTTAACCCCATTGCCTTGCAAAAAACCAAAAAAAAAAAAAAATGAAGGACAAGCAACATCAGTTGGAGAATTTATTTCATTGCACTCTCTCCAACTCAGACATTTTCCTGAGCTCCCAGAAGATGGCAGTGTTCCTTTTCCTAGAAAACTATCAACTCTTCAATAAATGACCTAAATGGAAAATCTGGTTCTCTAGATTCCAAACCTGAAATAGAAGATAATCACATAGAAACACATTTATACCCCTGACAACTCTGCTTTTCTGTCTCAAATTCTATGTAAAATCAAGCATGAATTAGTTTCCCCTACATGTCACCACTCATAAATTATCTCCTACCCACCTCTACAGGTTGGGCAATGACAAAATGTACCACTCTAAGGATCCCTGTATTCCTTCCTTTTAATAATTTAGCATGTTAGGTCATTTTTAAATCTAGCTGTTTCCTGAAACTCTAGGAAAGGGAACAGTAAGGATTCCTCTGATTGTTATTCAAGAGAAAGGCAGAGCTAAATTTTCCAGGAAACAGAATTCAGAGGTATCAGGATAGTTGGTAGAATGAAATTCAAGGTAGGAACATTTACTTAAATAGTTTAAGGAAATTTAAGGGAAAAAAAGACATTTGGGGGTGTAGTATAACATATTAAAATATATTAATATAAGAAAATCAGGTTTCTATAGAGAGTGTAGCAAAGATTTGGATAAAAAAACCAATGCAATGAGAAACAGAAAATATTGGACAATGTTATAAGCATTCTAGACAGAAAGAGGGAAGAAACAAGCTTAGGAAATGGATTACAACCCTAGCACAGAAGTAGGATATTACTGATCAGGAGATTCAAATATCCAGACATCTTCCAATAGCTAATTATCCTTTGGCTTACCTTCATAACATTTTTATCTTTAAGTAGACACATGAACTGACAACATATATTTTGAAATGGAAATTTTACTGCATCTCTATCATTTCTTTTCCCAATTTTTCTTCTATCTCCCTAACTTGCTTTTCAAAATCTTTTTTGATTTCTGTCATAGCCTGAGCCCAACTTCTTTATTTCTTGGAGTCTGTAGATGCAGAAACTTGGACTTTCTCATCTTCAGATGAGTATTTTGGTCCTCCGTGGGACCAAAGTAATTGTCTATGGTCAGATTACTTTTTTTTCTGTTTAATCATTTCCCCAGCCTGTGCCTGGTTTGGGGATGCTTCCTGATCTTTTAAGTATTATTGGGACACCCCCCCCCCAAGGACCTCAGTGTGTGAGGCTCTGAATGCTCTCCTGGTCTGTGAATGACCACAAACTCACCCCTCTGCCACAGGGCTGTGAGGGGGTGGGGGTCCTTCCTCTATGGGGGGCCCAGACTGCAACCAGGGTCTGAATGTGGCCAAAGCCCCAGAGTCCTGTTCCAGGGACAGAGGATAGACCTTGGAAGTCTCCCTGCACTCCCTTACCTTCAGTGGGCTGAGCACTCAGAGTGCAGCTGTCCGGAGGCTCCCACTGGGCAGCTCCATGGCTTGCTTCTGTTTCCTGGATCTGGGCTGCAGTGGCTGCACTGAGTGGCCCAACCACACTGAGGGCCTGGGCTTTGCACTCGCTCTGGCAGAGGTCTCCCTGCTGATCTTCCAAGTTGTGCTTGGTGGTCCCTGGGGTGCAGGTCAGGAAACTGCTTCTGCTGCTAGGAGCTCCCACTCCCACCTAGGGCTGTTCCTGGGAGGCTGAAGTTCCTTCACTCTGGCACTGTCACCCCTCCAACCCCATGGAACAGAGTTTTTCCACTATTTTCCAGGTTACCTTGGACTGGAAAATTGCCTCACTAGATCTTTCTGTGGGTTCTGTCACTCGAAAATTTAGAGTCATAATTTTAAAGTTTTTTGAAATAGTTTGGTGAGAGCATCTAAGAGAGGCTCTTTTCCTGCCACCATCTTGGCTACACCCCCCCCCGGGATTTTTTTGACATATATTTGAGTGGTTTTCCTCTTTCCTTCAATTCATTTCATAGAAGAGGAACATATACAAACAGGGTTAAGTGACTTGCCCAGGGTTACACAGCTAGTAAGTGTCTGAAGCTAGATTTGAACACAGGAAGATGAATCTTTCCCTGACTCCAATCCTGGTACTTTGCCTACTATACTACCTAGTTTCCTAGTTTATGGGCATCTTGAAGAATAATAATAGATTCTAGAGGATTCATAATGAATACAACCATAAAGGCAATTCTACACATGGACATTAATAGATGGTCAATATAGAAATCACATAGATTTTATATATTGTGAAGCCAAACTGTAAAACCTTTAAATAGGCAGTTAAAACAATATCTGGGACTTATTAATATGAAGTGGAAGTGATGAATAGATTTAAGGGATTAGATATGGTGACAGAATGCCTAAAGAACTATAGAGGTTCACACTATTGCACATTCCAAAGAAAAGGAAGACCAAAATAACACAAGCCCTGACTGATGAGGCTTTACCAACAGCTGAGGAAAGGAAAGTGAAAGGTAGAGGAGTAAGGGAAAGAAATACCCAACCAAATGAAAAATTTCAGAGAATACTAACAAAAGGTAAGGTTTTTTTTCATGAGCAATGCAAAGGAATAGATTTAAACAATAGAATGGAAAAGAAAATAGGTCTTTTCAAGTATGGAATGTTTTCATGGAAAAATGAACATAAGAGAGAACATGGTAGGGATTTATCAGAATTAGAAAAGATTAAAAATGGTTTGCAATAATGTACAAAAGAACTATACAAAAAAGGTCTTAATAACTCCAATAACTATAATGATGTGATTACTGATCTAAAATCAGGTATATTGAGAGATAAAGTCAGGTAAGTATTAGAATAAAGAATTGCAAGTCATAGAATTCCAACTGAGCTATTTAAAAATCATAAAAGTTGATGCTGCTAAAGTATTACAGTCTATGTCAGCTAAATTGGAAAGCTCAACATTGACTACTGGATTATCAAAGACCAATTTCTGTTTCAGTCCTAGAGAATGGCAATGGTAATGAATGTTCAGATTATTTAACTGCACGCATTTCATATGGCAGCAAGAAAATGTGTAAGATTTTGCAAGCTAGACTTCAGCAACAGGTGAACCATCAGTTTCCAGAAGAGCAGACTATCTTCAAAGAAGGGGAGAAAATAGAGATCAAACTGTCATCATTCACTGGATTATGGGGAAAGCCAGAGAGTTTTACTTCTACATCTATTTCTGCTTCATTGACAACACTAAAACATTTTAACTGTGTAGATCCAAACAAAATGTGGCAAGTTTTCGAAATGCCAAATTATCTCACTTATTTCCTGATGAATCAGTATATTAGTCAAGAAGCAAAGTTAGAACCAAAAATCAAATAAATAATTGGTTTAAGATAGTTGACTTATGTGCAGAGTACATCATGTGAAAAGCCAGGTTGAATGAATCACAAAGCAGAATTAAGTTTTCCAAGAGAAAAATCAACAGTCTTATATTTGCAGATTTTGTCACTCCAATAACAGAAAGTGAAGAATTAAGAAGTTTTTTGTTGAGGGGTGAAATAAGAAAACATCAAAAAACTGATTTGAAGCTTAACATCAAAAAATAGATCTTCATCACTGTTCCCATTGTTTCCTGACAAATAGAGGGGGAAGAAATGGGAACAGTGGCATGTTATATATTCTTGAGCTTAAGGATCCCTGCAGACGGTGACTGCAGACATGAAATGAAAAAAAAAAATCGTGCTTATTGGAAGGAAAACTATGGAAAATCTTGATAGCATACCAAAAACATATAATGAGACATCTAGAAAAGCAAGAGATGATCCCAAAGGACTCATGATAAAACATACTCACCATTCTCCTGACAGTGGGATGTACTCAGAGTATATTTGGTTATGGTCAATGGAGAGATTTGTTTTGCTTCCCGATAGATAGATAGATAGATAGATAGATAGATAGATAGATAGATAGATAGATAGATGATATAGATATAGATTAGATATAGATATCGATAGATACTTGATATGAGTTTTGTTGTTCTCTTTTTTTCCATTGAAGAGAAATAGACTTCAACATATGAACAAAAGATTTAGGAATTTAAATGGCTTGTAAGTCAACATGAATTAGTGTGATAATAAATTAAAAAACCTTATATGATCCTGCCAAAAGAAGAAAGGCATAAGAATGAGGAATAAAGTAATACTTCTTTTTTCTTTTTTTAGATTTAAATGTTCTTTTTATTTATTTTTCCAACTACATGCAACATAATCTTTACCAATCTTTTTTTGGGCAAAGTTTTGAGTTTTACATTTTTCTCCCTCCCTCTCTTTTCTCTCTCCTCCCCTGACAGAGAGCAATGCAATATAGGTTCTACATGTGTAACCATGCTAAACATAGATTCATATTAATCATGTTGTAAAAGAAGAATCAAATCCAAGTGGAAGGAAAAAAGTATTAGAACGAAAAAATGATATAATTCATAAGATAACTTTTAAAAATTGAAGATAGTATGCTTTGGTCTTCATTTAAACTTCACAGTTTCTTCTCTGGATATGGATGGTATTTTCCATCAGGTCTTTCAGAATTGTCTTTGATTATTGTATGCTGAAATGAACAATTACATCATAGCTGATCATCACTTCATGTTGTTAATAATGTGTGTAATGTTCTTCTGGTTCTGTTCATTTCCCTCAGCACCAAATCATGCAAGTCTTTCCAGGCTATTCTGAAATCCTGTCTCATGATTTCTTATAGAACAAGTGTTCCATTATATTCATATGTCACAATTTGTTCAACCATTCCCCAAATGATGAGCATCGCCTCAATTTTCAGTTCATACAGTGATAGTTGTATTGTACTCTGCCCTTGTCAGACAAAACTTGAACCACTCTGTTCACTTCTTAATGTCACAGTTTAGATTGGGCATTGTCCTCCATTCTCAGAGAAGATCGTGACATCAGGGAGGTAATACCAAGACAAGCAAGAGAACTGGATTTAAGTGAGGAGGGTTCTGTGCTAATTTGCCAGCCTTATTTTTTTTCCTCTGAAGCCATCTGGATCCAATGTCCAGTTATGAATCAGGATGACTGAAGATGGCACTGGATGTGAGGTAATCGGGGTTAAGTGATTTGCCCAGGGTCACACATGTAATAAGGGTTGAGTGAATGAGTCTGGATTTGAACTGACGTCCCACTCACTACAGGTTTGGTGCTCTATCCTCTATGATACCTAGCTGCCCTGATGTATTGAAGAGCATCTATAAGAGGTCATTTCAGATACTGAAGTGTCTGTCCTGAGCTCAGGCCAAAAATATAAATATTTCTAGAATTCACTGATTATGAGAAAAGTTTGACTTTGCACTCTACAAAGGCAGGAAAATAAAGATGTTGGAAGCTAGAATTAGCTTATCAACAACTCTCACTGTTAAGTCATCCAAAACAATGGAACAACAGTACAACATTCCAGTTCTAATAGGATAGAAGCTCAAATTTCTCCATTCCCCTCAGAAATTTCCTTTGGAACATTTTCCATTGAACTAAAGTTAACTGTTCGACTCTTGTTCAGAATGAAATATAATTCAACTGTATTTCAGGAATGAAATTACAGTTTTCCACAGAATGGCAATTAAATTGAGTAACCTCAAATTGTCTTTTCAGAATATCCCAAAGGGGACAGTTAAAACTAAAGCCATTTGGAATCATGGTTGATCTTTAAACTGAAGAAAACTTTAACTCTTTCTCACTGTAGCCTAAAGATCGAAATAATTTCATTGACAGGCAATGTAGTATACTGGAAGAAGTATTAAAATACTCAGACTTGGATTCTGTCCTGGAATATGTAATCAAAACAAGTTCTTTCCATCTCTGCCTTAGTTGGGTTTTTTGGTCTTGAAAATGAAAATAATGATACAGAAATTAGGATATATGATTGCTATGGAAAATCCTATTACAAAAGAGGAAATGTTGTAGACATGTGATTCATTTCTTAATATCTTTTTTCTTTTTTCCTTCTCATCTTTCTCCTTTTCCTTCCATTGCTTTATTCTTCTCTGCAGCATTGATGATACCATCACCACCACCACTACCACCAGCATCAATTATTACAATTATTTTCTTTCCATTTCCATCATGCTACTTCTTCTCTTCCTTCTCTTTTTTTTTAGGTTTTTTTTTTTTGCAAGGCAAGCTGGGTTAAGTGGCTTGCCCAAGGCCACACAGCTAGGTAATTATTAAGTGTCTGAGACCAGATTTGAACCCAGGTCCTCCTAACTCCGGGGCTGGTGTAATATCCACTGTGCCACCTAGCAGCCCCCTTTTCTTTTTTCCCCCACTCATTTTTCCTTTCTTTTTCTTCCATTTTTCTTAACTTCCTCTGCTTCTCTTACTTCTTTTAACCAACTTCATTTTCTTTCTTTTTCTTCCACTTTCTTCTCCTTATTTTTCTTCACTTTCTTCTCTTCCCCATCACCTCTATCAAAACACCAGTTATATAATCTGATACTAGAAATAGTATTTCTGACTTCCAAAAAGTAGAAGATCTCCCACCAAACTATGTTGAGGCTCAACTCTGTAGTCTGTATATTATTAGCATATCAAAGTCTTTAGTAGAAGAGAATGCCCAACTCAGTGTGATGTGAAGAGACAAGAAGAAAACTCAATGTATCTTTGCCACCATATTGCTAACATATCATTTACTACCATCAGTCTTCAAGCATCATCACAGATCCCAGAAAAGAAGCAACTTTTTGTCCTCTTCCAGCTTTGTTGACAGAAGAATGAAATATTTTTAGAATAGGGATTATTTGTATTTTGTCTTTAGTCTTTTGCCTTAGGACCATGCAGATAGAATTTAGGATTACAAACTATACTCAAAAATACAATGGTTTAAAGTATTCTCCATTGAGAAAAATCCTTTTACCATTGCAGGAGTATGTTGCCAATAAATATTCAGTTTATTGAATTCCTGTTATAAATTTAAATGATTCATTTCATGATATCACTGATCTTCAAATGATAAAGACATGGCACTTCTGTGGTCTCTTCTTTCAGGGGCAGAACTGAAATCTAATGTGCTTGGTCCACAATTAGACGAGTCAAAAGCTGAGGTGGTGGTTAATGAACTTACAGGAATAAACAAAGATGGACTCTCCTGCAACAGGATTTGTTAGAAAGCCCAACCCAATCACCAATTGGGGTCTTTGTCAGTTAACAGCTGCTGAAAAAAATCTCTATGTTCTACTGAAAGAACTAGTGAAAAGATACACTCTACAGGGTCTGTGTCAGAGAACAATACTCAGAGTAATCCTAGATTTTAGAGCTTCTGATTTGCAGATGTGAAGGGGGTAAGGGTAGGAGGGTGGGATCATCTAAAGTCTAGCCATTTGATTACTACTACTTTGTCACATCATACTGACTGCTCTGGTGCAACTTACACAAGCCCCGAGTCATTGAAAGAGCACAGGTTCATAGCTTCATAACTTCTGATCTGCCAGGAGATTCCCTTGCTTCTTGAGTGGACACTGGGACTCCCACCTAATTTATCCTCACTGGAGATGCTGAGGACACAGGAGTTGTGAAGGAGTAAGAAAAACATGTATTTTCACTCAGACACAGTGACACAGGTGCAGAGCCCCTAGCAGCAGTGGTAACTAGTGTCCCTCATGAACTGACCTCTCTCTGAGTGGGTACCATCCATATACACTAACAAGGGCACTTTCAGTGATCTTAGTCAAAGCAAATCCTTATAAATGCACCCTGGACTAGCTAGCAGTATTTCTGTCTTGGACATGAGCTAGAGTCATATTGTATTGTAATTCCACAAGTGTGGGTGGTCAGAGCAAAGGTGGAACAGTTGCTCAGAAAAGAGACAGCTCATCTGCAGGAGAGGTTTCTCTTCCCAAGACACCTGAAGTTGCTATACCTTGGTGATTTTCTTTCTCCAGAGCAAATCACAAACTTAGACAGAAGTCAAGTGGACCTTGACTGTGAACTGGAAAGCAGTCTCTCTGATGTTCTTCCTCCTTTTCTTCTTCCTGCTCCTGCAGCTGCCAGTCTCCTTGTGCAGGGAGAAATGGACCCACTGCTCCTTAGAAAGGACTTTCAGCCCCACATACCACAGAGATGGGGATCTTGTTGTTGGAGGTTTTTTTCCTCTACTCATATATAAAATGAGCAAAATTCCATATTGGAAAATGTTTTTTCAGCACTCACACTACATTTTTAAGAGATATCAGTAAGCATTCTGTTATGTTTAATTATCAAGCATTTGTTTTGTTCTCTATCACCTTCAAATGCCAACTGGAAAAGAACATAAAAAATTTCTTGTAACAAATAAGTATATTCATGCAAAAGAAATTCCCATATTTGCCATACTCCAAAATGTGTGTTTTAATTTGCATATGAATCTATCGCCTTTCTATAATGAAGTGGGTACATTTTCATACATAGTCCTCAGGAAGCTTTATTGATAATTGCATTACTTTAAAGTCTGTTGGAGTTGTTTCTTAGAACAATATTTTTACTAAAGTATAAAGGGTTGTCCAGGTTTTTCTGTCTTCATACATCATCAGGTCATATAAATTTCCTCATATTTCTCTAAAATCATCTTTCTTCATTTTCAGCACAATCATTGTGTCCATATACTATATTTTATCAAGCCATTCTCTAATCAATAAATAATCCCTTCATGTCCAGCTATATGAAGATAAGTTCTTTTCCTCTTTCTTTTTAACTTTGAAGGATTGTTTAATCAAAAGATATCTACACTTCAGAAACCTTTTGGCAAAAGATGTAAGTTGCTGTCCAGAATATCCAATTAAAGTCAGAGTTCCACCCATGTGACTGTCACCTAACACCACTTCCCATATTTGACTTTGTTGATCTGATCAATGTGAGCTGGAAATATAAAGTTGGTTTGATTTGCACTTGCTTCATTATTAGCCATTTGGAGGATTTTCCATATGTCTAGATAGCTTTGATTTTGCTTTTATAAAATTATTTATTTTCACATTATTACTGTAGTCTTGTTGCAAAAGTAAACAAACCTCTCCTCTCCCCACAAAGATACCTGAAGGAAAATAAAGTGAAAGAAAGAAAAATAGTTTTACTTCAGTCTGTGTTCAAATACCATCTGCTCTCTCTGGGATGGATCACATTCTTTACCAAAAGTCCATCAGAAAAGCTGCTTTAGTATTTTTTTCTACTGTTGCTACTGCTAGCTGTATTTCCCTCCATTTCATTGATTCTATTCTCTCTCTCTCTCTCTCTCTCTCTCTCTCTCTCTCTCTCTCTCTCTCTCTCTCTCTCTCTCCTTTCACCCTATCCCTCCTCAAAAGTACATTGTAACTCACTACCCTCTTCTGTGATCTTCCCTCTCTTCTATCACCTTCTATCACCCCATCTCCTTTCTTCCATCCCTTTTAGTTTGGATTTCTTACCTTGAGAATTATCCATATAAATGCCTTGACAATTTATAATTGTAAAATTGGTCTTGGTTTTACAAATGTGAATCAATTCCTTATACAGTTTGGAGAAATATTTATGCAAAGTTGTACCTGTTAACATTTTACTTTCTACTCTTAACTGCATTTAGTATTTTATGGGAGGGAAAGAGTTTTGTTAATTTTGTATAAAAAAATTTCAATTTTATCTCTTTAATTTTCTATATGAATTATTAGGTCACAATCTCTTCTCCAATTCACAAAGTTGAGAAGAAATTTCTTCTTTATGTCTCCAATATGTTTGGGAAATTATTTATTATATTTAGTATATATATATATATATATATATATATACATATATATACATTTGAGATTATATTGTGACATATTTTGACTTGAAATTCTATACCTAATTTCTATCTACTTAATAGCTGATTTTCCTATCTACTATTAAAATTCACCATTATAATATACTTATTTATATTACAATAGTATTTATCTTATTTTTTGTTTTTAAATCATTTTCTGAATAGCTTTACTTTTCAAAAATCCATTTGTTGATTATCTGATGAATTTTCATAATTCTTGCAGTAGCTTCTTGTAATTTTTAGAAATGACTTAGCAGCTGGTAGAGAACAACTGTTATGTTCTAAGTGTGCTGATAACAACTGGATGGAGTGTGAGAGAATTTCTGGTAATACTCTTGAATCCTTGAGAATCGATAATATTAGGGTAGTCAAGTCCTTGGTGCCTCAGCCATTGCTAGTAATAGAGTAAAATATTTAGAGTATAATAATGTGGCTAGAACAATGACTAAAAAGGTTGAGTGATCATGTCCTGTAGAAAAGTGCACCTAGAATTGAACCTTCAAATAGATTAGGAAATTCTCCTTCTAAAATTTTCAGTTCCTTTTCAGGAGAAAGAAAGAGCCAGAAGTATTCCTTATCCCTGATGATATCCCTCCCACTGCAGGTGGCTGCCGAAACATTACTATCAGATCCTGGCCTTAATGTTTGCTGTAGAAGAGATCAACAGGAACCCCAATCTGTTACCCAATATTACCCTGGTATTCCACATCTACAATGCCTATCACAGTGATGAGAACACCTTGGAGAGTTCCCTCATTGGCTATCAGGCCAGGGACAGATCATTCCAAATTATTTCTGTAAGAAGAAGGACAAGTCTGTAGGAGTCACTGGAGGAGCCACTTCTGAAATGACTCTCTGCATGGGAACCCTGCTTGAACTCTTTAAGTTTCCACAGGTAGGGAAATCATAGGCTCAGTTTAACCTATCTGGTTGTAGGTCAGGGTCTGTCATTTGAAATAGAAACCTTGGGGGGGGGGGTCTTGGGGGAATTTTGGTGTCTAGTTTATCTTCCAGGTGACTCAAGAAGAGAAAGGAAACAGAGAGTGAGGTGATGGAAATGCTTCCCTTCATCAGGACTTATAGCAATCAGGATATTCTGAACTACAAAACTTTGAAATTATTCAATTGAATTCTGCAAATAGTTATTGTTTCCAACATTTGCAAGACCCATTGTTCAGTGTTAGTGCTCTTAAGAAGTAAAAAAGTCAGAAATCATTCACATTCTTTGAGTAAGGGTAGATTTGATGAAGGAGATGATACCTGAATGATCAGAAGTACTTGAACAGTCAGACATGAACTACAAATCTATTCTAGGTTCAAGGGAACAAAGATAGTTGGTTGAGATGGGTTAGGTGGGGAAATCTTTGTCATATGAACCCAATGAATTCAAAACCACTCATGTTTGGCCTATTCAGATCAGTTATGATCCCTTTGATCCACTCCTGAGTGATCCAATCTGGTTTCCTTCCATCTATCAGATGTCCTCAAGGAACAGTCCTTCCCCTTGGCATGGTCAGACTAATGCTGCATTTCAAATGGACCTGGGTGGGACTGGTAACCTCAAATGATTCAAGAGGTGAGAAATTCCTCCAGGACCTTCAAGAAGAAATGGTCCAAAATGATGTCTGTGTGGCCTTTAATGAGAAGATCATCACTGGTCAGGCACTAGATGTTGTCTGGTATCAAGGTTTTATGAACAGAATGCTATTTTGCACAGCAAAGGTGACTATTATTTATGGAAATACAAATTCATTACTGATTCTGATGTTTACCAAGAATCCTTATCACCTTCTAAAAAGAATGTGGATCTCCAGCAGTCACTGGGATATTGCCAAAAAACTGGGTTATTTCTATTTTGGTAATTTTAGTGAGTCACTGATATTTTCAGAGCAAACTTGTAAGATTCCTGGTTTCAAACATTTTCTGAAAAACATTCATCCTGACAAGTACCCAGATGATATTTTTCTTAAAAACTTCTGGAACACAGCTTTTGGATGTACATATAAACATGGAAAGGGAGATGGAAGCATCTGTTCACCAAATGCTTCCTTGGACACACTACCTTTGAGCTATTTTGATATCAATATGTCTGATCAGAGTTCTTCTGTTTACAATGCTGTGTATGTTGTGATGTGGGCTCTTCATGAAATATTCTTTGTGAGATCAGAAATGGAATCTGATTTACCTGGTGTCCACAAGATTGTTTACCCTTGGAAGGTAAGGATCCCAGAGAAGCTCTGATGTCCAAATTAATGAGAACCATCATGTCCACAAAGTAGTAAAGGATCTAACAAACAGCTCTCCTCATTTTTCTCTGTAGAATGCCTGCAGAGGAGACAGGTAGATTCGGGGCCAAAAACCATCAGTTCTGGTATTTTCAGAGTTCTGATCATTTCAGATCCACATGAATGGATGTAAAATGAGAATCCGGCTCAATTGACTGACAGGGAGGATATTACGGGGAAAGGATGGCCAGCAGTACTGCAGGCTCCTTGCCTTCAGTAGGCTCTGAGGAAGTCAGAACCAGGGATCTTTGCTTTTCCCCTTAAAGACTTAATTATTCCACAGAAGAGTGATGCAATAGACATTGTCCTGGTTCTAAAGTCAGAGAAACAGATTTCAAATTCTACCTGCAAAACTTTCTCACGGAACTTTCTCCATAGGTGCCACTGAGCAAGTTCTCTGATCTCCCTAGGCTTCATCTATATATGAAGAAGGTTGGACTAAATGACATCAGAGTACCCTTCAAGCTCAGTCTAGAGTTTCATCTTGAGATGTTAAGTCTGGAAACAAGGATTTTGATATTGGCTTTTCTAAAATATAATCTACTTGAGAGTAGAGATTTCTCTTATTTTTGTTTTTAGTTTCCAAAACTAGGAAGATGCCCAGAATATTTTGGAAGTTTGTAATAGGTATTTTTTAAATTGAAAAGCATGGTTTTCACCTATATCCTATCTCCTATCTCCACTTTATCCTTTACAGAACGGCCAATCAATCAGCAGGTATTTATAAAAGTCTCACTATATGACGAGTAATTTGCTAGGAAATGCAGATATGAAATCAAAGATGGGGGAAAAAACCTTTACTCTCAAGAACCTGACAAGGGAAGAGACATGAATAAATAAATGTGTGTATGTGTGACAACAGAAATATATGTGGGCTTGTGAAAATATGTAGACACATATATATTTACTTAGACACATGTATCATAGATATATCATATAGCTATATCCATATATTTGTGTATTTATGTTTATATGCACAATTACGTACATGTGTAAGTTTCTATATTTATATGTCTATATGAGACAACAGAAATATATGTGGGCTTGTGAAAATATGTTTACTTAGTGAAAATATGTTTACTTAGTGAAAATATGTTTACTTGTGAAAATATATTTACTTAGATACATGTATCATATATATATATATAGCACATATATCTATATCCATATATTTGTGTATTTATGTTTATATGCACAATCATATGCATGTGCAAGTTTATATATTTATGTATATATATGAGACAACAAAAATATATGTGGGCTTGTGAAAATATATAGACACATATTTACTTAGACACATGTATCATATATATCATATATCCATGGGCTTATGAAAATATGTAGATACATATCCATTTACTTAGACCCATGTATCATGTATATATATGTATATATATATATATATATAATATATCCATATCCATATATTTGTGTGTTTATGTTTATATGCACAATTATATGCATATGCATATTTCTATATTTCTGTGTGCATGTATACATTTGTATAAAGTTTCAGTTAAGTGGCACGGAGGGTGCTGGAATCAGGAAGACTCACCTTCTTTAGATAAAATATGGCTTTAGACATTAGCTGTGGGAACTTGGGCAATACACTTAATTCTTTTTGTCTCATTTTCCTAACCTATCAAATAAGTTGGAGAACAAAATGGTATACTACTGTATTTGTGCCAAGGAAACATCAAATAGGGTCACAAAAAGTTGGACTGAAATGATTAAATCTGCATAGGTATATGGTGTGCGAGCTTATGGAGTGCATTCTTGCTCTGCTTCTCCATCATTGGTGTCCACCTAATTTCACCAAGTCTCACCTGTTATTGTAAGAAGCTGTAGTATTTGTAGCATCCAGAAAACCTCCTGAGCAGACAGGCGAAACCAGTCTGCGACTAACCACTAGACCTGAAACTTATTGTTGAGTTAGAGTTGTATCTATTCCGACTATGTGAATACTTTCCCTAGCTGATTGGGTGGATAAGATCAATTTATTCCAACAGTCATAAAATCAGCTGAACCAGGGTTGTTTTGAGTTTGGTCATGTCAACGTCATCTACTGCATCCTGGGCCATCCCAGTCCTGTCTTAATTTTGTCCTGTCTCTAGACTTCAATGACTGAGGATGAGAGAGATAGGCTGATAACTTTGGACAAATTTGTCTCATTTGAATCCAATTCACATAAAAGTGAAAGCATCACCCACGATGTCACTGGTTGTCTTCAAAAGCAAAAGGAAATGGGGTGGCTAGGTGGCGTAGTGGATAAAGCACCGGCCCTGGAGGCAGGAGGACCTGGGTTCAAATCCGGTCTCAGACACTTAATAATGACCTAGCTGTGTGGCCTTGGGCAAGCCACTTAACCCCGTTTGCCTTGCAAAAAAAAAACCCTAAAAAAAAAGCAAAAGAACAAAACAACAATGTATGTGCATACACAAAAATGTATTTGCTATACACATATACATACATATATACATAAGATGTATGTATATTAAGGCTGAGATCGGACAATCTGACCTCAGGGCTTCCTGATTTCAGGGTTGGTGCTCTACCTACTGCTTGGGGAGCAGTAGATAGAGCACCAACCCTGAAATCAGGAAACCCTGAGTTCAAATCCAGCCTCAGGCACTTGCTTGCTGTGTGACCTTGGGCAAGACACTTCACCCTGATTTCCTCACATTCAGGTCCATCTCCAGTCATCCTGATTCATATCTGGCCATTGGACCTGGATGGCTCCGGAGGACAAAGTGAGAATGGTGACTTTGTACTGCACCTTCTCACTCAAATCAAATTCACATTCATGTCATGGCATCACTTTCCTGATGTCATGGTCTTCTTTGAGAACAAAGGACAAACATCATCATACTTAAGGCTGAGAGATACTCCTGCCTAACCTAAGGATCTTTCCTTTCAGACTCAGTTTATATATTATCACTTATAAAATCCTTCCTGAATTCCCTTATCAAACAAGATAATATTTGTAAAATAGTCCTTAACATAGTGCCTAGTAAATAGTGGATACTATAGAAATATTCAGTCCTTCTCTTTTTTTCTTCCTCCCAGAATTATACTGTATTTGGATTTCTATTTCAATGATGTATCGTTCAAAAGAATGTAAGATCTTTAAGGAAGGTATTTTTTATTTTCATTTTATACCTCTGAACCTTTGCACAGTATTTACAAGTGGTACATATAATTAATAAGTGGTTCTAAAAACCTTCTGGAAAATAAACAAATAAACAAATAAATTTGTTGGATTGTTTTGGAAGTGGTTTGATTGGCTCAGCAGCACGCTACTTGCTGTAAAGCAACATTGCAAGCTCTCTTCCTGGCTGCATTCCCAATACCATAAGCATCAAATTGAAGGCACCTTTCTGCCCTTTTTTTCTCCATATCCAAAAATTCCTACACCCAGTTTGAGATTTGACCCAGATTACTAAGACGGATCCAGGTTCTGTTTATCAGGTTTATTAAACTGTTATCCAGTTCTTAAAAATGCAGTTTTGTGACATGAGAAAAATGTTATTATTCTGTTATTCCTGTTCATATCTAAATGGTTGATAAAAGTGTTCAATTAGAATCTAGCAAACATCTCTGAGATACTCTCCTGGAAAACTCCCATCTAATGTCCTTCCCTTTCAGCTCCACTCCTTTCTGAAGAACCTCCAGTTTTACAACAGTGCTAGGAACCAGGTGGACTTGGATAATAGGAGGAACGAAGTGGCAAACTATGATATTCTCAACTATGTGACGTTCAAAAATGATACTGAAGTTCTGGAGAAAGTGGGAGAGTTTATTCCTCAAGCTCCACTTGGGCAAGATTTCAGCATTCAGGAGAAAGCAATAGAGTGGCCAGAGTTTGGTAAAAAGGTGAATATAATACAAATGTTGCTGTTATGAATGATGTTAACATGAAAATAGAGTATTTCACAATAATCACTAGCCTTTTCTTCCTAGGGACACATATCACAAAAGCTGCCTGCAAAAAAAAATCAGTTTGTAAATCAAGTTGTTTTGGTTTTGGTTTTGGAGTATTTTTTTTTGGTTTAATGTCAATTTCAGTTGAGCTGGGGCAAAGACAAGAGTACCAGGACACATGCCCTTTTGAATGGAGAATTCAAGAGACAGTGAGATTTCCCCACTGCCCACCAGGGGAAGCAGGAGAATCAACTTGATACATGACACCCAGAGTATAAGAAAGTGGGGGCATTCAGGAACTTTCAATTACAATTAATGATTTTTGATCATTTGCTATTAAGCCAGTAGTTTCTATGTTCTGGAAGAGTCTGAGTGATAGTAGGGCTCTAAATCATTTGGAGCCCTAGAACCAAATCCTGGATTATGTACTTTCTAGGTCAAGGTCCAATTAATGATTATATCCTTTCTCCTTTTATCTCAGACCATGTAATAAGTTTATTAATCCCTTCTACCATATGGATGCCTTTGCATCTAAAGGCAATGTCACATTTAAAATATAAGATACACAAGTCAACAAAGCAAGTGTTGACAAATCTAGGATTTTATTTCTATTTATATATATAATATATATGTGTATGCATGTATATATACATAGATAGATAAATAGATGATAGATAGATAGATAGATAGATAGATAGATAGATAGATAGATAGATAGATATACACTATCCACATGTAAGATAAGATAATTGGGAGAAAGGGTTGAGATTTTCTCAGGAATTCCATCAGTCTAGGTCTCCTGCTCATCATACCTGTCATCATCAATAGATTAAACATCTATAAGAAAGGCAAAGAAGGCAAGATTTTTGAGACTTATAGGAACTGCATCTCCTCCCACATTCCAAAAGAAACTTCAATAGACTAATGTATTCAGAACAATAGAATCATATCGCTGTGAGAAGAGACTATAAAAAATAGAGAGCTCCAAGTAAAGGAGATGGACTCATAAAAACATAAGTTAAATTTAAGAATTCAAGTCAACAATAAACTGATTACTTGGTGACATTCAACTATCACATTTATTATTGGTGGTGGTGGTGGTGGTGGTGGTAGTATTAAAAATTCTCTTCTTTTTAAAGTATTCTAAGAATAATTTTCATATACTACCTAGCATTAATAGAGCACTTTTAGTTTTACAAAATACTATATTTGTTATTTAATGTATTTAAATATTAAATATATTTAATTTAATTTATTTAATATATTTATTAATTTATTTGTTAATTTATATGAGGTAGGCATAATTACTGCTCCCTTTGACAAATGATGAAATTGAGGCAGAAATAAATTAATTGACTGCCCCAGGCGCCAAGAGCCAAGGAATATCTGAAGCACGATTCAAACTTAGGCTTTCCAAGTTCTCTGTTCTATCCACTGCCACCAAATAGTGATCCATATGGAAACATATATAGCCATTTTTATTAACAACCATTTTTGACATTCTGATAGGGAAGGTTTGATGAGTTTAACACACTGAGACCTTATTTGTTCTTTTCAGAAATAGATCAATGCATGAAATGTCCTGAAGATCAATATCCCAATACAGAAAAGAATCTCTGTCTCCACAAAGTGGTGACCTTCCTTGCCTATGAAGAGCCTTTGGGAATGACCTTGGCCTCAATAGATATTTGCTTCTCTCTCTCCTCACAGCTCTGGTTCTGTGGGTATTTGTGAAGTATCAAAACACCGCCATAGTCAAAGCTAATAACTGGGATCTTAGCTACATTCTCCTCATCTCCTTCACCCTCTGCTTCCTCTGCTCTCTACTCTTCGTTGGTCGTCTAACTGCAACCAATTGCCTTCTCCGACAGACAACATTTGGAGTCATGTTCACAGTGGCCATCTCCTCTATTTTGGCCAAAACAATCATTGCAGTTCTGACCTTCAGAGCCACCAGACCAGGTAGCAGGAGCAGGAAATGGGTGGGATCCAGAGTACCTATTTCAATTGTTCTCTTTTGTACCTTGTTTCAAGGTATGCTCTGTGGAACCTGGCTGCTGCTCTCTCCCCCACTCCCAGAGGCAGGTATGCACTCTGACCATGAACATATCATCCTGAAGTGAAATGAGGGCTCTGTCATTGCCTTCTACTTTGTCCTGGGCTACATGGGATTCTTGGCCCTGAGGAGCTTCATTGTGGCTTTTCTGGCCAGAAATCTCCCTAACACCTTCATTGAAGCCAGGTTCATCACCTTCAGCATGCTGCTATTCTGCAGTGTCTGGATCTCCTTCCTCCCCACATACTAGAGCACCAAGGAGAAAATGATGATGGCTGTGGAGGTCTTCTCCATCTTGAGCTCCAGTAGTGGCTCGTTAGGCTGCATCTTCATCCCCAAATGCTATATGCTCCTTCTACAGCCAGAGAGGAACACCAAGAAAACTTTAAAGAATAATACCAATTGCTAAGTCATTCTGAAATGTTTTGCATGACTTCCACTAATAGTGTGAGATGTTTACAAATTAACACAAAGTAGTCTTGCTTTGAAATATCCCTGTGAAACCTGTCTGAACTCTTGATTCTACTGAACTCTATTCTTATACATACCACACTGTTCAAATACCTTCTGAGGCATCAGTTTCATTAGGGCCCTCAATTTCATGAATCTGATGATGCATCTTGCATTGTTATCTCTCCTCCCCCCCCCCACTCAATTCATTTTTGATTTGGAGAAATTCTTCCATGATTTTTGCATGAAAAACACTTCCTTTCCATTTTTTCACCCATATCATGGGTTAGTCTTCTGCTTAATTTGTCTCTCTCTCCCAGAGATACTCCCTTTTTTCCTCTTCATCCTCTCTAACCTTCCTGAAAAGAAGATACATATACATTAAATATATTTTTCATTACAAAATTCATTTGTTTTTTGTATTGTCTCTTGTATACAGTTGCATCAAGGGATTGAATCTCCAGATAGATAGATAGACAGACAGACACAGCAAAGACGGATTGACTGACAGGCAGATAGATAGACAGACAGACAGACAGACAGATAGATATATCTATAGATAGATAGATAGATAGATAGATAGATAGATAGATAGATAGATGAAATTGATATAGGGGTAGTATACATATATATGTAGGAGGTGATGATACAAAAGACTGAAATTCTGGGATCTTATTTTTAGCCCTATAAAGGAAAAAAGAAGAAAATGTAAATAACTAATGATCCTTAATTATGTGGCATAGTGGATAGCTCCTATCCCAGAGACAGGAAGACCAGAGTTTAAGTGTGACCAAAGACACTTATTAATTGTATGATCCTGGGCAATCTACTACTTGCCTCAAATTATTTATCAATAGAATTAACCAAAGGAGAAAAGGTCAAACTACTTTCTTGCTAAGAAAGTTCCAAATGAAATCACAAAAGATCTCCATGACTGAATTGATTGAAAAACAACAAAGCACATCATTTTCAAATATTTTAAAGAATAATCTATGTATGTATGTGCTTCTAATAAAGTCATAAAATGAGTCAGTCACTAGGCATTTATAATATAGAGAAATTTGAATAGAGGATTCATAATACAGAAAATTAATTGAAAGGAGTACATAGCACTTTACATTTTAAAAACTCAAAGTAAGGGGGCTGCTAGGTGGCGTAATGGATAAAGTACCGGCCTTGGAGTCAGAAGTACCTGGGTTCAAATCTGGTCTCAGACACTTAATAATTACCTAGCTGTATGGACTTGGGCAAGCCACTTAACCCCGTTTGCCTTGCAAAAACCTAAAAAAAATTGACTGACAAAAAAAGAAACAGGTAGAGGAGGAATTTTAAGGTAGAATGGTAGCATGTCAACCTAGAAAGTATATAGTCAAGCAGAAGAGGGTGATGCACAGTTCCTGGTACATTGTAAGCACTTAATGTAGATCAATTGACTAATCGACAGGCTCAAAGGTTGTTGAGAGATCAAGAAAGTTTAGGATTGAGAGGTGATTTGATTTAGCAATCAGATCAATAGTAATCTGGGAAAAAGCAACTTTATTTGATTGATGAGGACAGATGCCAGACTGCAAAGAATTAGAAGGAAATAGAAGGAAGGAAAGCATTGATTATAGTGTATTCAATAAATGTTGTTGCTCATTTCAAATAGTGAATCCTTTAAGGGAAAGCACTAGTCTTGAATGTAATTCTGTTTTTGCATTAAGCTGGTTATTATTATTATTATTATTATTATTATCTTTTTGGTGCATAGGTCTAGTCAGTAATATGAGAAGCAATTACTAAAATTAAATCTGATTCCAAGTTCCAAATAAGCATTTGTTCATATAGATGTGACAAGCTATAGAGCAAATGGAGAATGATGAATCAGAAAACTTTTAAGCTAAAAGTTGAGAAAATATGAACACCAGAACTGTTATGTGATTGGGAAATGAGTGTAGTTTGAGGAAACTAGATGGTACATTGCTACATTTAGTCAGGATGATCTGAGCTCAAATCTAACTTCAGAGATTTTTAATTTTTTTTATTTTCTTCCAGTTTATTTTAACATTCATTTTTCTAAACTTTGAGTTCTGAATTCTCTCCCTTTTTTCCATCCCCCTACCCTTCAATGAGAAAGCATGTGAGACAGGTTAAACTGTGTAGTTTTGGAAAACTTTTCCATAATAGTCATGTTGTGAAAATTAATTTAGCCTGTCCCCCCATAAAAATATCAAGAAAAATGAAATTAAAAAGTATGCTTCAATCTGTATTAAGACATCATCAACTTTGTCTTTGATGGATAGTATCCTTTATCTTAAGTTCCTCAGACTTGTCTTGGGTCACATCATTGCTGAGAAAGGCTATCACTAACAACTGATGATCCTACAATATTGGTATTACTTTGTATATAGCACATTTCCCCTTGCATCTGTGCATGTAAGGTTTTCCAGGTTTTACTGGGAATATCTTGGGAGCCACTGGTTCAGTGCCAGGGGAAGCTGCTTCTGGAGCTCTTGACTCATAGACAGTAAGGGGATGAGAAGGAGATTATGGAGGTCTCTTTGCTATCACTGAGGCAAGACTCTTTTGCTTTGCACATACTTGGATCTGGGTCACAATCCAAGATTAGAGTCCTAGGTCTCAGTCCAGAAAGAGGAGTAATGTTTTTCTTGGCTACACAGTCTTAATCTACACCAAGTAACTTGCTTTCTCAATGAAGGATGTAGGGTGGGGAAGAAAGGAAAGAATTTAGAACTCAAAGTTTTGGAAGTAAATGTTGAAAATTGCTTTTGTATGTATCTGAGGGGAAATTTTTTAAAAATAAAATAGAATCAACACATTTAATAAAATTTAGAGTGCAGAAAAAAGAAGTAAATGTGACTGTGAGAAATCAAGTAACAAAACCAAAAGAATGAAAAATATAAGACAATATAAATCATCTCACTGGGAAAAAAATTTAACTGAAAATAGATCAAGAAGAGATGATTTTAAAATTATTGAACTACTTGAAAGACATGATCAAAAGAACCCAAGACAACATCTTCAAGAAATTATCAAGGAAAACTGCCCTGATGTTCAAGAACCAGAGAATGAAATAGAAATTGAAAGAATTCACCAATCACCTCCTGAACGAGATTCCAAAATGGAAACTTCCAGGAATATTAAGGCCAAATTTCAGAATTTCCAAGGCAAAGAGAAAATATTTTTAGTGGCTTAAAAGACACTATAATAATAACTGAAAATTCCAAAATGAAGTGAAATGTCATTGCCTCCAGGGCCTTCATACTCTAATATACAGTAATTTGAGTGAATATTGCAGAGGGCTTTTTTTTATTTTAGCAAAGGAACCAGAAAATTGTATACAGTACCAAAAATATTATAGTCTTAAACAATTGTGAATTAGCTACTATGATTTAATGCAATGAGCCATACTTTCAAAGGATTCATAATGAAAAATGATACATTTCCAGAGAGAGACCTAAATCACTCTGAGAAAACAGTGAAGATTTTTATTTTTTATTTTTTTAATCTTGTTTTTAACATCATGGCAAATATTGAATTCTATTTTGTACTATTGCACAAGTGTAATGAGTATTGCATTGGTTGCCTTTTAAAAAGTTGAAAAAAAATTAAAAGGGAACCTGGAATAGAAATTTATTTTTTTAAATCAACACAAAAAATTAGCAATGTGTTAGATAAAATAAAATATTGCTATTATTTTGTAAAAGATATTGATGTGTGGACAAAACTATGCTTCATGGAACAGAAACCAGAATCGATTAATTGGCTGGAATCAAAGAGTAATTATTAATAATTTAAATCAAGTTAAAAAGAGATCTTGAGTAGAGCTATGTTTTGCTCTGGATATTTAATATATTATCAGTAAATGATAAAAAGATATAGTTGACCCCTTGCCAAATTTTTAGATGGATATGAGCACATAAAATCTTTAAAGGTAATAATATTCATGTCAGTCTAAGAAAATGGAGTTTAGTGAAGCTTTATGTAAATTCTTATATAAGTTTAAAAATGCAATTTCACAAATACAAACTTTGGGCAAAATATAAAAGCCAGTAGAATTTGCTTGAATTTCTGGAGGAAATTCTGGAAATAATAATTAAAGAATTAATTCTGGACATCTAGAAAAGCAAATTATTACTCCAAATGAAAAGTATTTAGCCTTCCGGCCAAGGCGGTGGAGAAAAGACAGGCACAGTGCTAGTCTCCTGATCTTCCCTCACATATAATATGAGACAAACCTTTTAACAGAAATCCAATCTACAAAACCCAGAAAGAAAAGCCAGAAGAACATCTACCTCAGGATTTGTCTTCCACAATTGTGGGTGATACCAAGCTCAGAGGGTAGACTCAGCTGGGAACACGAAACAGGTGAGAGCCTGGGAGCCTGGATCAGCAGCAGATTACCCTGATTAGCAGTGGGACTGGAGCCCAAAAGCCTGAGGGCCTGAGAACCAGACCCGCACTATCAGCAGCAGGTCAAGAGCCTGGTCAGCTGCAGGGGCTCAGGCCAACTAGGGAGCAGAGGCATTGGTTGTGGCGCTAACCCTCTGGAGTTTGCCGGCAGGGCTAGAGGGAGAGTTCCGGTGTCAGAGAGCTGCAGACAACAATCCCTGGGCCCCTCAAGTCAGAAGGAACTCAGAGTCCACACCTTCATTTCAGCAAAAGCCTCTTCCCAGAAGAAACACAATCACAGCCCACCTTCCTCCCTAGGCTAAGGTCAAGAAGCAGAACCATATCCGCTGTGAATAGGAGAGTGATGAGTTCACCCCAGGGTAGAGGCCACCATTGATCAAAGATAAAATTATTCAACAACTTCAATCACTTCTCAAGGCCAAGGGTGAGGGCCTCAATCCAGCAACCAGCACCCCCTACTGGCCAGCTATATATACTACACTCAGTGAGCAAAACCTCTAGTACTGCCTACTGAACAGCTGGAGATACTACACTCAGTGAGTAAAGCCTCTAGGGATCCTAGAACCAGCCCCTCCCCAACACAAGGTCTTAGGATAATGAAGAAAGACCAGCACAAAGGAGGGTCCATAGAAAGACTCTTGGAATGAAAAGACTCGGAGAGACCTAGAACCTCTGAAGAGAATATGACCTGCTCTCCAACACAGAAAGACTTCTTTGAAGAAATAAAGAAGGAGCTTAAAAATCAATTGGAAAATTGGGGAGAGAAAATTAACACCTTGCAACAAGAAAACAATTCTCTCAAAACCTCAACTGGTCAAATTGTAAACTCTTACAAAAATAGAACTGACCAATTGGAAAAGGAGTTGCAAAAAGGTAAATGAAAAAATTCTTCTCTTAAAAAAAAGAATGAAGTCTATGGAAATTAATGACTTCATGAGACAGCAGGAGTCTGTTAAATAAAACCAAAAAATTTAAAAGATAGAAGAAAATGTACAATACTTCATCAGCAAAACCACTGACCTCAAGAATGGATTGAAGGGTGAAAACCTGAGAATTATAGGCCTTCCTGAAAACATTGAAGTGAAAAAAAAAAAAGCCTGGACTTAATATTACAGCATTTAGTGATGGAAAATTGCCATGATATCATGGACCAGAGGGCAAAATACTTATTGATAGAATACATCTATCCCTTCCAGAAAGATATCCTAAAATAAAACACCAAGCAATGCTGTGGCCAAATTCCAGAACTATCAGATAAAAGAGAAAATCCTGCGATCAACCAGAAAGAAACTATTTAAATACCAAAGAGCCACAGTAAGGATTACACAGGACCTGTCTGCATCAACATTAAGGGATCAAAGGGCCTAGAATGAGAAAATCTGAAGAGCAAGGGAACTTGGAATGCAGTCAAGAATCTACTATGGGGCAAAACTGAGCCTTCTCTTCCAGAGAAAAAGATGGTCATTTAATGAAATGGGAGAGCTCCAACAATTCCTGATGAAAAGACCAGAGCTAAATAGAAAATCTGGACATCAAACAGGAGGTTCAAGAGATACATGAAAAGGTTAAAAAAAGGTGAGGGGGCGGTAAAGAGGAAAACAAAATGCTATCCAATAGAACGAAACTGGCTATATTCCAGCAAGGAATTCTCTTGAGAATTGTAACTCTTTCAGAGAGAATATACTTACCCAGAAGTGATGAACTCCCATGACTTATCCATGAGACAGGAAGAAAGTGGCTATATCCCTACTACCTGTTTGGTGCCCTGCCAATCAAAATTCCAAAACATTACTTTAATGAGTTAGAAAAAGTTGTAAGTAAATTCAAAAAGAAAAATAAAAAGTCAAGAATTTCCAGAGATTCAATGAAAAAAAGTGCAAAAGAAGGTGGCCTAGCCCTACTAGATCTAAAATTATATTATAAAGTATCAGTCATCAAAACTGTCTAGTATTGACTAAGAAATAGAGTGGTAGACCAGTGGAATAGATTAGGTGCAATAGCAAGAAATGATTATAGTAATCTGATATTTGGTAAACCCAAAGAGTACAGCTATTGGGATAAAATCTCTCTCTTCAATAAAAATTGCTGGGAAAACTGGAAGTTAGTATGGAAGAAACTTAGATTAGACCAACACCTCACACCCTATATCAAGATAAGATCCAAATGAATACAGGATTTAGTCATAAAAAACAATCTTATAAGTAAACTAGAATATCAAGGAGTAGTTTATCTGACATATCTATGGAAAGAAAAGCAGTTTATGACTAAGGAAGAGATGGAGAACATCTCTAAAAACAAGCTGGATGATTTAGATTACATTAAATTAAAAAACTTTTGCACAGACAAAGCCACTGTAACCAAGACCAAAAGAAATGTAGTAAATTGGGAAATAATCTTTACAACTAGTATTTCTGAGAAAGGACTCATTTCTCAACTATACAGAGAACTGAGTCAAATTTTAAAAAAAAGCCATTCCCCAATTGACAAATGGTCAAAGGATATTCAAAGGCAATTTACAGATAAGGAAATCAAAGGGATCCATAGACATATAAAAATTGCTCTAAATCATTACTTATTAGAGAAATGCAAATCAAAGCATCTCTGAGGTATCACCTCACACCTCTCAGACTGGCCAATATGACCAGAAAGGACAAAGATCAATGTTAGAAGGGATGTGGGTACATTGTTGGTGGAGCTGTGAACTCATCCAAACTTTCTGAAGAGCAATTTGGAATTATACCCAAAGGGCAATAAAAATGTGCATGCCCTTTGATCCAGCAATACCACTACTGGGCCTATACCCTGAAAAGATGAGAAAAAAGAGTAAAAAATACTTGAGCAAAACTATTCATAGCAGCCCTGTTTGTGGTGGCAAAGAATTGGAAATCAAGTAAATGTCCTTCAATTGGGGAATGGCTTAATAAACTGTGGTATATTTATGTGATGGGATACTACTGTTCTATTAGAAACCAGGAGGGATGGGAATTCAGGGAAGCCTGGAAGGATTTGCATGAACTGATGCTGAGCGAGATGAGCAGAACCAGAATAACATTGTACACCCTAACAGCAACATGGGGGTGATGATCAACTTTGATGGACTCACTCATTCCATCAGTGCAACAACCAGGGACAATTTGGGACCGTCTGCATGGAGAATACCATCTGTATCCAGAGAAAGAACTGTGGAGTTTGAACAAAGACCAAGGACTATTACTTTTAATTTAGGGAAAAAAACTGATATCTTATTATGCAATCTTGCTATCTCTTATACTTTATGTTTCTTCCTTAAGGATATGATTTCTCTCTCATCACATTCAATTTGGATCAGTGTATACCATGGAAACAATGTAAACACTGGCAAATTGCCTTCTGTGGGGGTGGGGGGAGGTAAGCAAGATCAGGAGAAAAATTGGAAAACTCAAAATAAATAAAATCTTTAAAAGGAAAAAAAAGTGTTTAAACATGCTACACACATTACTGACATAGAAGTGATGCACCCAGCATTAAAACTCAGACATAGTTTGTTGGGAGAGATTAGTTTTACTTCACTATACAAACTTGCAATGAAGTTTTATATTTCTATCTTTTCCCTTGGGGAGAAATATAATTCAGCAGTCTAAACAAAGGATTTAGTATTTAAATGAATTGTAGAACTGCAGCCAATAGTGTGATATGACAGTTAAAAGAGTCATGTGATTCTGGTCCATATGAGGAGAGACATAAATGAGGAATAAGATGATAGTCCCATCATGGGTCCCTTGCTAGATATAATTTAAAGCATTGTATTCATTAATACATCAATTTAGGTTGGACATTTGACAGTTTGAGAAAATCAATAAGAAGCCATCTAAGACACTGAAGCATCCTGAATCCTGACCAAAGAATGGTGCAAAGACATAGATATATATATAGAGAGACAGAGAGAGATAAATAGATAGATAGATAGATAGATAGATAGATAGATATCGATATAGATGTATAGATGTATAGATGTATAGATGTATAGATGTATAGATGTATAGATGTATAGATGTATAGATGTATAGATGTATAGATATATAGATATCAGCAACGTGTTGGTTATAAGAAAGATTGACCCTGTGCTCTTCAAAAGAAGGAAAATGAAGACATTGTCAATTATCATTCTTCCATCAACAACTTCCACTGTGAACTCATCCAAAAACAAAAGAAGTATTCAATTCTCTCAAGATATAAGTTAAAATCTCATTTCTCCTCAGAATGTTCTCAATTAAATCATAATTCACTAAATTCATTGGAAATGAATTAAAATTCAATGATAATTCAGGAATTATATAGTTCCCCAAAGAATGGTAGCTAAATTGAATTGTCTCAAAGTGTCTTTTCAGAGAATCTCAAAGATGGCAATTATAATCAAAGCCTTTGAGATCATGGTTAGTCTTTGAATTGGTCAAAACTGAACTCCTTTTGGTATATGATAAAGACCTGCAGGCCTCTATGACAGGCAATGTGGAATACTGAAAGAACTATTCAACTGAAATTTATATTTGACCTGGAATAATTGCTATAGAATAATGGGCAAATCCTTTCTTGTTTCTGTGCCTTACTTTCTTTTTATTTAAAATGAAAGTAATACTACACAAGTTACAGAATTCTTTTGAAACAATCCCAATATTTAAAAGAAGTACCATATAAATGTCAGCCATTTGGTCCTATCTTTGGGCTTTATTTTTCTCTATTTTCATTGCATCCTTCTCTCATTCTTTCTACATCGTTATTCTTCTCCACACTATTAGTGTCATCATCTTCATCCTATAATTTTCAGGCTAATTTCTCATCATATACACCTCATTTTTCTCTATTTATGTCTTTCCTTTATTCCTCCCACTTTTTCTTTTACTTTGAAAACATTATTCTCTTACCCATTATCTTTATCATCATGATAGTTACACCATGGGCACTATAAAAGGCATTTCTGCTGTAATGAATTCAAGATACCTTACTATAGCCAACTATGCTGAAGCATAATTCCCTGGTTTACATATAATGAACACATCTAAGACTTTAATAGAAGGGAATGTCCAACTCAGTGTGCTGGAAAGAGAAATGAAATAACTCAGTGTGACCTTGCTACCACAGGAATCAGCCTTGAAGTATCATCTCAGATACAAACAGAAAAGAATCTGTTTCTTCATAGAACTTTATTCATAGCAGAATTAAAAACTGCTTTAGGGCAGGGACTATCTAGATTTTTGTCTTTGGTAGCCTAGAAGCCTGCATATAGAGTTTAGTATTGGACATTAGACCCATAATTTCCTCAATACATAGCATTCTGCAATGAGAAAATTTCTTCTATAATTATAGTAGTAAATTATTAATAGATTTTTAGTGTATTGAATTCCCTCATGAGGTTAATTGACACATTTCAATGGGTCACTGATCTGCAAAATATAAAAATGTCTGCCATTCATGTAATTGCAGTGATATTATATGTTCCTTCATTCGGAGGACAGAATTGAGGATATGATGTCCTGTTCAAATAAGCAGAGATCTGAGGGACTCAGTGTTGAGATACCACAGAAAATAAAGATAGGTTCTTCTGCACCAGAACTTGTTAGAAATCAACTCAGGCAACAGCTACTGGGAAAAAATGTCTATCTACTCCTGGAAAAACAGAATAACTCAAGGCTGCCAGGCTTCCCGATATGAGAATATAAGGGATAGGAGACTGACATCATCTAAACTATGCTCATTCAGTCACTAAAACTTTCTGACTTTGTCGACTCTCATGAACTCTACATTGTTGCACCAGAGCAGAGTTACACTGGGAACTCAGGCTCCAACATAGGTTTTCACACAGTCTGAAGTTTCCCTGCCTCTGGAGAGGTGATTGGACTTGCCGCCCACTTAATCCCAATTGGCAGTGTTGAGGACACAGGAGTTGGAAAGGAGTGTGAAAAACAAGTTTTTCCCTGAGATACAGGGACTCAGGTGCATGGCCTCCAGCAGCAATGGTCCCAAGAGTCCCTCAGGAATTAAACTCCCTGTCTCTGAGAGGGACAATGCAAACACAGCATCCCATCCACACATACTGAAAAAAGCATTTTAATGATCTTTTAGCCAGAGCAAATCCTCATAAATAACCCTGAACAAGCAAGCAGTATTTCTCTCTTGGACATGAATCAGTCATATTGCACTGTGTCTCCACAAGTGTGAGAGGCAATAAAGCCTGAACAGCTGCTCAGGAAAGACACAACTTACCTTGAGTGTGAGCCGGGAAATAGTCTCCCTGATGTTCTCCCTGCATTTCTTCTTCCTGTTCCTGCAGCTGTCCCTATCCACGGGCAGGGAGGAAGGGGCACTTTGCCACCTAGAAAGGACTTTTAATCCAGGATATTACAGAGATGGTGACCTTGTTATTGGAGGATTTTTTCCTTTATTTATACATAAATTTGACAGCAATCCATATTGGAAAAGATTTGAGCACCATCCTCGGGAAATTAAAAGAGAATTTCAGTAAGTACTTATTCTATTTTATTTATAATTATTTTTTTCAATATAAGGATTTTTTCTGTATCACTTCCAATTTCCCAATGGAAGAAAAAGTAAAAAGAAAAGAAAAGTCCTTGTACCAATTAATCATAATCAAGCAAAGAAAGTGCTCATAGTGACCAAAGCAAAAATTGGGTATCTTTCATTTTTTCCCACATTAGTCCATCAGCTAAAGTGGGTTTATTCTTCACAACCAGTAAACTTGCAAGCCTTGTGAATCATTGTGTTACCCAGAGTTCTTAAGTCCTTTTGAGTTTTGGGATTTGGGGTTTTTTCCTTTTTTAAAATAAAATATTTTCTAGAGTATTGTTCATCTATATTCATATACATTGATTCATATATTCTACTGGTTTCTTTGTAATCAAATAGATTCATTTTCAACACTATACTAATAACAATTTCATTACAGCAATAAATTGTAATTTGTTCAACCATTTTTTTAATCAATGGGCAATTCTTTAGGTATAAATGTTTATCACTACAAAAATAAATTATATATATATATATATTATATATAATTATATTAACTATGTTATATATAATATATATTATATTTTATCATACCATATTTATATAATGACATTATATGTTATAAATTATATATATTATATCATATTATATTATGTCACTTAATATATATATATATACAAATTCATTACATTTAGATCCTTTTCCTCTTTTTTTAACCCTTTGAAGGATTGCTTAGTCCAAAGATATCTAACATTCAGTAACCTTTTGGCTAAAGACAAGAATTCCTTTCCAGAATGTTTAAGTCAATTAGTTTTTATATCGATATAAAATCAATGTGACTATTGCCTTATGTGCCTTTACATATTTCTCTCTTTTCTGGTTAACTTTGCCAATATGATGGCTGAAAGTCAAAACTAAGTTGGTTTAATTTTCATTATCACAAGTAGAAACCATTTGAAGCCTTTTTTCATATGTCTAGAGATACTATGGATTTCTTTCCTTGATAACTACCAATTTGACTTCTTTGACAAAACACGAATTGAAAAATGGAAAAACATTTTTCAAATTTGAATCTATTTTGAGTAAATATCTTAGAAATAAATTTGTTAAAAGATGAATAATAAAATGATTTTTTCCATTTAACTCTAGCCCTTCTGATCTAAGGTGCATAGAATTTTTGTAAGGGTGGAAACCATTTTTTTTAAATTTTATGTCATCAAAATTTTCTATATTATATAATTTTTGTATATACCTTCTTTGGTCATGAATTCTCCAGTTTATAATGCTGAAAAGTAATTTCTTCCTTCTGTCTCTAATTTCAATAATATTTTTCTATCTATTTTATGTATTCATTTGGAAATTATATAGAGATATAGTATCAGGTGAAGGCATTGTTTTCACACAAACTGACGCCCAGTATTCCTAAAATTTTTTGTCATTCATTTTTATGAATATTTTTAAATGGCTCCACTTTTTAAAAAATTATTAACTGACTATCTAAGGAATTGGGCAGTTCTTGGAATAAATCTCTACAAGGTTTGGAAATAAATTGGTACTTGACAGAGCAATTTGGCAATTTTTTGAGTGTGTTGATAAATATAAATGGGAGTGAAAGAGAGTCTCTGCTATAGCTTCTGACTCCCTTTGTTCTAGATACAGGTAAGATGGCAAAGTAATAAAGCAAAATATTTTAAGGTTACAAAAAAGAATAAAAAGATGGCTTTGGCTAAAACTTGTAGACACAAAATTTTACCTTCATAAGGGACAATTTTCAGTTCTTTGGAGGGGAGGGGAGAATCATAAGTAATCCTTAACCCTAACAAGCTTCTTCCCACTACAGGTGGCTGTTCAAATACTATTATCAGGTCCTGGCCTTAATATTTGCTGTAGAAGAGATCAACAAAGACCCCAATCTGTTACCCAATATTACCCTGGGATTCCACATCTACAATGCCTATCACAGTGATGAGAGGACCTTGGAGAGTTCCCTCTTGTGGCTATCAGGCCAGAGACAGACCATTCCCAATTACAACTGTGAGAGGCAGAGCAAGTCTATAGTGGTCATTGGAGGAGCCACTTCTGAGCTGACTGTCTCCATGGGAAACCTCCTAGAGCTCTATAAGTTTCCACAGGTAGGGAATCAGCCTATACTGACTGGAGGGCAGAGGCATGTCTTTGAGGATCTGACAATGTGACTTTGGTGAATTTTGGTACCTAATTTACCTTATAGGTGGTTCTTAGAGAAGGAAAAAAAAGAGCTAAGAGATTGAGAACAGACTTGTTCCTTTCCTAATGTCTTGTAGCAAGAAGCATTTTTCAACAAACAGAACTTTTCAAATTATACAATTGAAACCTCCAAAATATTTTTAATGATCTATTATTGGCAGGTTTCCACATTCAGTACTAAAGAAACAAAGAAGCAAAAAGACAGAAAACACATATATTTCAGCTACATTAGGTCTTATAAAGGAGATGACACCTGATAGTGGTCTGAGTGATCAGAAGTACTTTAACAGGCAGAGAAAAAGAAAGAATCCATTCTAGGTAGAGGGGGATGATGATTGTAGGTCCAGTTGTGGAATTGAAGGGTGGGGTAATCATTTCCTACAATAAATTCATTAAACTGAAAATGGCTCATATTTGGTTCCTATTCAGATCAGCTATGGTCATTTTGATCCACTCATAAGTGACCCACTTCAGTTTCCTTCTATTTATCAGATGACCCCCAGGGATACCTCTCTTCCCCTGGCCCTGGTGAAATTAATGCTTCATTTCAAATGGACCTGGGTGGGTCTCATTGCCTCAGATGATACAAGAGATGAGAAATTCCTTAGGGACCTTCAAGAAGAAATGGTCAGAAATGACATTTGTGTGGCCTTTGTACAGAAAATCTGGATTGGTCAATCATGGAGTTATGAAATGTTTGTAGTTTTGTTAAATAACATATTGGCTTCTAAAACTAATGTGATTGTCGCTTATGGAGATGCAAATTCATTTCTGAGCCAGATGTTTGTAAAATTTCCTCATCGAGTTCTAAGAAGAATGTGGATAACCAACAGCCACTGGTATATTGCCAGAAAAACTGGTTTTAAGAAGTTTTTTATCTTCCATGGGGCCCTCATAGTTTCACAACAGACAAGTAAGATCCCTGGGTTCAAAGATTTTCTGAAAACCGTAAACCCTGCCAAATACCCAGAGAGTGGATTTCTTAAAACCTTCTGGAAATCAGCTGTTGGGTGTCCATTTGAATTTGAAGGTAAAGATGGATGGTCCTGTTCACCAAATCATTCTAAAGACACAATGCGTTTGAAATATTTAGACATCATTATGTCTGATCAGAGTTCCATTGTCTACAATGCTGTGCATGCTGTAGCCTGGGCTCTTAAAGAAATGTTCCTGTTGAGATCGGAGATGGAATCTAATGAAGATGGAGATAAGAGCATTGTTCACCCCTGGAAGGTAAGATTCCCCTCTTAAAAGCACTGATATCCAAATTATAGGAACTCTCATGTCCAGAAAAGAAATAATGGTTTAATCACTTAACTTACCTATTCTTGCAAAGAGGAACTTCTGCACAGCAGACCCAAGGAATAATTTCAGGTCATTTCCAATTTATGAACATTTCAGTTTCTTGTGACCACATGCAGGAGTGTTCATCTGTTCCTGAGGGTCTTTGCCAAAGAAGATATCAGAGGAAGGGTAGGATCATAAACACTCCAGATTCTGTGTCTACACCAGGGCTGAGGAAGTCAGAACCAGGCAATTCTCCTTTCTCTGGAAGACATAGCTACTCCACACTAGCATGATACTCTTGGAGAGATCTGGCTTCAGAAAAAAAGGATCGTGGTTCAAATCCTATATCTGAACCGTTTCCCCAAATTATGTGATGTAGAAAGACTTCACATGTAAATAAATAAAGTTGGACTAAATGGTCATGGAGGATCCCTCCAGCTCTAGATCTAACTCCTTACATGGGATATTAAATTTCAAAACAAGAATTTCGTTATTGACTTTTCTAATTTACAGACTCTTAAGAGCTGGGATTTCTCTTCTTTTTGTCTTTAGTCTCTAACACTGGAATGAGACTTTGATCACTTCATAGCACTATATTATTGGAAGAGAAAACCTCTTAACTGTGCCCCTAGTTTCTTGTTTCTCCTATTTCCCATTCACCATGGATAGAGCTGCTAATGGAGCCTCTGGTAGGTATGTATAATGATTCTACTAAAAGACAATATGCTATGTGGTGAAGACAGGAAAAGCAAGATGAAAACAAACATCCTTACTCTCAGAGCTTCACAGTTGTGAGTATGCATATATATTTCCAAAGACACGTTTATATTTATTTGTGTATATATAGTAAATAAAAATACAATATAAAAGATTTATATATGCATATAGGTACATAATATCAATGTACAGATTGAAATAAATGCAATCATATATTACACAAAACCATAAAAACCAACAAAACTGAGATCATTAGGAAAGGAAGAGAAATATTAAGAAATTAATCTCCCTAAAGAACATCTGACCAAATTTTCCTGATCCTCTATGATCTCGTGCTCCCTTTTTTAGGTTTTTTCCAAGATAATGGGGTTAAGTGACTTGCCCAAGGTCACACACCTAGGCAATTATTAAGTGTCTGAGGCCGGACCCAGCCATCCCTATGCTCTCATACTCTTGGTCAAGAACCATAAAAGATCCTATATCCCCTAAGGGAAAGGAACCAAAAAACATTCTCAGCTTGCAATTAAAAGTCCTACACTCTCTAATTCCAGTTTTTCAAGCTAAATTAACATTATATCTCTTAACATTGTATTTCAGCAAAACACTGCTCCTAGCTGTTCTCTGAAGTAGAATTGAGTCACCCAACTCTATAACCTCTCCCCAGGCAGTTTAGCCTGATACATACTGCTCCCTCCCCTCTGGCCACTAGAATCTCAAGCTTCCTTGTAGGCTCACTTTGTATTGGATCATTGACAAAAATCCTTTTATAGTTCACTTATCAACAAAGAGACAATTGTGGAAATTACTTAGCCCATTGCATCACACATAGAGGTGCTATATTAATACTTATTCTTTCCCTTCCAAGTTGGTCACATCTTCTTCCTCCAGAAATCATACTGTATTTGCTTCTCTGGTTCAATGATGTGGTCACCAAATGAATGAACATTCCTTGAAGACAAGAATTTATTATTATCATTTTATAACTTAAGGACCCAGCTACTTCTAGATAGAGGGCACGTAGTAAATAATTATAAAGTTTGGTTGAATTGCATTGGAAACATTCTGATTAAACATGAGAGTAAAATCTAAATCACTCACCCACTCCAGATTTACCTCTCAGACTCACTTCTAGGCCTCCTTTCCTGTTTCTATTCTCATCAAGGTAAGGGCACCTTTCTGATCTTTTCTTCCAGGTTGAAAAATTCTTACTTCCAGTTTCCCATTTGGACTAACCTTCTAAGCTTGGTGAGACCTTCTTAGATGCTGGTCCTGTTATACAATTTATTAGAAATTTATCCTAATTCTGTGACATTTAGTTACTGAGAAAAATGTAAGGCAGCATAGAGTCTAGCAGACATCCATGCAAGATTTTACTGAGGAGATTCCATTTAATTTTCTTCTCTTTACAGCTTCATTCCTTTTTGAAGAACATTCAGTTTCCTGACAGTGCTGGGAATCAGGTAGTCTTGGATAAGAAGATGGACTCGGTGGCAAGCTATGAGATTTTCAATTATGTAACTTTTGATAATGATACGGATATTCTGGTGAAAGTGGGAGAGTTTAACTCTCAAGCTCCATTTGGGCAAGATTTCACCATCCAGGAGAAGACAATAGTGTGGCCCAAGTTGAAGCAACAGGTGAAGAGTGATTGAAATGTTGGTTTTATGAAAGATGTAAAATTAAAAAGATATATCATCAGAATAGTCATTAAAGTATTTAAATAGGATGCAAATGCCATAAATCTGACTGCAGATAACAGCTAATTAATGAAGTTTTTGGACCCAAATTAGTTGAGCTCAAATCCAATTCTTGTGCTTGTCATGGCGTCATCTCCCTGATGTCATGGTCTTCTTCAAAAATGAAGGACGGGGGTGGCTAAGTGGCACAGTGGATACAGCACCAGCCCTGGAGTCAGGAGTACCTGAGTTCAAATCCAGACTTAGACACTTAATAATTACCTAGCTGTGTGGCCCTGGGGCCCTGGGCAAGCCACTTAACCCCATTGCCTTACTAAAACTAAAAAAAAAAAAAAAAAAAAAAAAAAAAAAAAAAAAAAAAAAAAAAGGGACAATCATTTCTTCTCCAATATATTTTATTAGAAAAAACTTAGGAAAAAGTCTCTCTTGGTTAAAAAAATTATGATAATTAACATGTTTAACTCCACAAAATATTATAAAATCCTACTCTAGTGAAAAAGTAAATCAATAATAAATAAAGTACAACTTCAGCCTCTGATGTTGATGTGGTTCAGTCATTCAATCTTCTCCGATTCTTTTTGACTCCATGGTAATAGTGCATCAGACCCTTCTATCAACCACTATCTCTCAGAATTGATCCAAATCTATGACAGTTAATTCCATGATATTCTATCTCCATCTCATCCTTTAAAATCCCCCTTTTATTTTCTCTTTAATGCTACACATCAAGGTCTTTTACAACAAGTCCCATCTTCTCATTAGGTGGTTAAAGTATAAAGGCTTCAGCTTCATTATTTACAGTTCCAAATGAATGGCTACTATTCATTTTTTGAAGTATTCCCTGTTTTGATCTTTTAGATTCTAAAAAATCTTCTCTAACAACAATAAATAAGATTAGAAAATACACCCTCATCATAGCCCTTATTGTACTTTTAAACCAATCAGTTCTTTCAAACTTAGTTCTAACTGTTAGTTCACAGCCCACATACAGACTCCTAAGGAAACAATGAAGATTTGGTATTCTCTCTTTGAGGACTTGCAATATTTGCTGAAGTCACATAATCAGAGTGTAGTCAATGAAGATGTGAATTTTTTAAATGGAAATCCCTTGCATTCTTCATGATCCAGTGACTGATGGCAGTTGATTATCTGTTTAAATCAACCTGCTTTTCTAGTAATTCTTGGTTCACTTATCACGGAAGCCTATTTTATAAAATCCTAAATATATCCTTGCTGACATTTCACATGAAATTTCCACATTCCTTGGCTTTGTCCTTCTTTTGAATTGGTATGTGCAATTATCTTTCCAATTCAGTGGCTACAGTGTGTTTCCCGAATTTACTGGCATATGGAGTCCAGAAATTTAATAGCACCATATTTTAGTTTTAAATAACTCCATGAGAATTCTATTACTTGCACTACCTTTATAATTAACAAGGGTTCCTAAGTTACACTTCATTTTATTCTCCAGAATATCTAGCTCGTTATCAGTAACCAAACCATAGCAATTATTGCTGATATTCAGACTTTACTTGCATCGCTGCTTAGTGGAGTCTTCCCACTTCTTCAGATTATGATCTACTTCTGCTAAAACTTTAACATTGGTGTCTTTTATTATGCCCATTTCTGCATGAAACTCTCCCTTGGGACCTCCAATGGAGGGGGGGGTTGCAAGGCAATGGGGGTTTAAGTGGCTTGTCCAAGGCCACACAGCTAGGTAATTATTAAGTGTCTGAGGTCGGATTTGAACTCAGGTTCTCCTGACTCCAGGGCCAGTGCTCTATCCATTGTGCACCTAGCCACCCCTAGGACCTCCAATTTTTTTAAGAGATCTCTTGTCTTTCCTATTCTAGCAAAGGTTTTTTTCCTATTTCTTTGTGTTGCTTATTTAAAAAAAAAATCTCCAACAATTTTTTTCTGATAATAGCCTCTCTTCTGTGGCTGGGAAGAAATAGAATTCCTTAGGACTTTAGTGCTCTGGGCCCCTTTTACAAGTAAATTGATCCAAACTTGGCAGAATGACTGTTTTACTCATGTGAAAAAAGCATTGGTAGATTTTGCAGAAAATCCAGTTATATGTTTATTGCTACAAATAAGCTAAGCATGGGTAATAAATATTCTAAATCATGAATGGTGCTGCCTCAAAAGCCTTTGGATGCTTCCTTCTGTAGCCTCCTTACTCCAGATGCACAACAAGTTGTGGTCCTGGATTCCAGATGAAAGCCAGGGAGGGAAAGCCGATCTGCTGTTTTGACTGTGTCCCCTGCCCAGAGGGATACATTTCCAACAATACTGGTAAGTCTGTGTAGACACTTCTGATCTTTCTCAACAAACATGGACTCAGGGTAACAAACCAAAGATCAATGGATCTCCTGGGTAAAATCAAGTAATGGCAAGGTTTTCCCTGTAGAACAAGATGTCCAGAGACCAAGAGAAGCCTAGAAGAAAGGTCAGAAATCTCAAACAGATTGAAGGTTAAGAGTTATCAATATTAGTGAGAGATTTTTGGATTTGAGGTTTCCGCAAATTAGGAATTTCTTGCCCCTCACCTGTGACCCAATCACCAAGGGATAGATGCCTGGAGGAAAAAAGCCTTCTTACCCAGATCTCTTACATTTACTTAGGGCCTTACAGCTTTCATCAGTTCTTTCCCAACAAGACAGCAGTGACAAAATACAAATATTTCTACACTAGTTTCATAGAAGAGAAAGATAAAGTTACCATCCACAGTTAAACAGCTATCAAAGAGAGTTGAGACTTCAGTCAGGGTACTGGATGACAATCCATTTCGTTTTTCAATTCCTGTAGACTGTCTTCTCTGGAAGTGTCTATTCCAACCCTATCTGGTACTCAGAAAATTCCCTCTCTTTCAGCTCATTAGACATCTATTTGAAGGTCAGACTTCCACTTATTCAATGCAACACTGATTTGTGGGAAAATGCAAATACACTTTGAAGAGATTTTAAGCTGACAAAGCTGGGCTACTAGGAAGAAATTTGACCAATTACTGCCAATGTGAGGGAAATAAAATAATAATAGATGATAATCATAATCATAATAGACAATGCTGAAATAATTTGACCTAGAGTAGTTCTTCCAGGACCAAGACCTCTGTGAAGTTGGTGATGGCACTAGTCATTGGAAAGTAAAGGAAAATCTTTAGGAAATGTTCTCTCCTCAGAAGAAAATGAAGAAAAGTAGTAGCTTCGGAGGGGCATCTATGGTACCTGTCTCAAAAGAAAATACTGAATATTGTTCTTGTCACCTGAAATAGAAGGAATTGAGCAGGGGTCTTCCCAAGACAGAGCAGGAATTCAGTTTTCAACCCTGGACTAAAACAAACTCCTATGCCTCCACCATTACTCTTTTGTTAAGTACATCTTATTAGAATATGCTTTCTTCCTAAAGGCAAGTATTCCTGGGTGCTTATAAGTGAATTGGAAGGTTCTCAGCAGCCTTCAGATCCCTAGGATCACACATCCAAAAAGTGGACATTCTGTTTCCACTTAAAGTTCCCCAACTTGAGGGTAGCATTCACCGCAATGAAGCCCAGACCATTTCTAGACCACTCTAATTACTGAGAAGCTTTCCCTGACATAGATCCCAAATGGTCTCTTCCTATTTCCCAGCCTATTTCCATGTTAATTCTCTAGCATTGAAAAAGACAAGTTCAGTCCTCCACATATCAGCACTTTAAATACAAAGCACCCACTGTCACATCCCTTCAGAATCTTGTAATCTCCAGGCAAAGAGGCCCAGGTCTTTTGATGAGTATTTCTAGAGCTTTCAGAGTTGATACCAAGCAAAGGAACTCAAAAATCATGTTAGCAAAGCCTGAATGACATGTCGTCAACAGAGAGTTGGATCCATACACTTCATAAGTATGTTAGTCATCGACAGGAAAGACAAGGGAACTGATATCTTTAAATGATGTAGGGGCAGCATCTCCATCCCCAATCCAGAAGAAGTCCAGAAAGAATAACACATTCAGAATAATAGAAAAATTCTCCTATAAGAAGACACTACAAAGAACTGAGACTTCTAAGCTTGTGTGATGAACCCTTAAAAAGGTTATAGTCCAATCCACACATGGAGGTGAAAAACAAAACAAAACAATGGAATTTAAGTGCAGAACAAAACATAATATGTTCACTTTATAAGACTTCTTTCCTTTCATTCTCATGGATTTTTCACTCTTAGTTCTAATTCTTCTTTCAGAAAATTACTAATGTAGAAAGATGTTAAATAGGATTGCATAGTTATGACTTAAATCAGATTGCTCACCGCCAAGAGAAGCTGGAAGGAAAGGGAGTCTAATAGAAAAATATGGAAATCAGAAGCTTGAAAAAGGTTAGAGGCTGAAAATTATCTTTCTGTGAAATTTGAAAAAATAAATATTAAAAATAAAGATTATAGTCCATGTCCAGGAAATGAAGTCAGCAAAGAAATGATTTCTTTAGTGTGTAACATACTACTGTCGTGTTTATTATTGTTGCTTCTAAGAATAATACCTCATATCTAAAAAGTATTCTCTAAATATTATTCATATAGGAGCTAGCATTTATATAGCAGCAATCTAATAAATACAGCAGTGGATAAAACACAAGACCTGGAGTCAGGAAGATTTATTTTTCTGAGTCCAAATCTGATCTCAGACACTTATTAGCTGGCCAAGCCACTTAACACTATTTCTCTCAGTTTCATCATTTTAAAAAAAAGCTGGAAGGAGCTGGAGAAGGCAATACCAAGTAACGCCTGTGTCTTTGCCAAGAAAACCTCAAATGGGTCCTGGAGAGTCAGACACAACTCAAAATTATTGGAATTTATATAATACTTTAAGATTTATAAAACTTTCATTTATTAAATCATTTGATCTTTATAACAACTCTGTTAGATCAGTCCAATTATCATTCCCATTTTACAGATAATGAATTAAAGTAGAAAGAAGCTAATTGGCAAAACCAGCATGAGAAAGCCAAAATTATCTGGGGCAGGATTCAAATTCAGGTCTCCCAAGTTCTGTGTTCACCACATTCTCATCTCCATGGAACCAGACAGAACAATTTGTATTATTTTAACAATCATTTGGTGATCCTCTGATAGGAAAAGTTGAGGAATGCTAAAATGTTGAAATCATTTGTTCTCTTCAGATACAGATCAATGTAAAAAATGCTTTGAAGATCAATATCCCAATAAGGAAAGGACTCAATGCCTTCCCAAAATGGAGACCCTCCTGGCCTATGAAGAACCCCTGGGGATGACTTTGGCCTCAATAGCTATTTGCTTCTTTCTCCTCACAGCTCTGGTTCTCTGGGTATTTATAAAGCACCAAAACACACCCATAGTGAAAGCCAATAACCGAGATCTTAGTTACCTTCTCCTCGTCTCCCTCATCTTCTGCTTCCTCTGCTCTCTGCTCTTCATTGGCCAGCCAACTAAAACCAATTGCCTCCTCCGACAGACAACATTTGGGGTCATGTTCACAGTGGCCATCTCCTCTACTTTGACCAAAACGATCACTGTGGTTCTGGCCTTCAGAGCCACCAGACCAGGCAGCAGGAACAGGAAATGGGTGGGATCTAGAGCACCCATTTATGTCATTCTCTTTTGCACCTTGATTCAAGGCATACTCTGTGGAATCTGGCTGCTGCTCTCTCCCCCATTCCCAGAGGCAGATGCACACTCTGACCGTGAACATATTATCCTACAATGCAATGAGGGCTCTCTCATTGCCTTCTACTTTGTCCTAGGCTACATGGGACTCTTGGCCCTGGGGAGCTTCATTGTGGCTTTTCTGGCCAGAAATCTCCCTGACACCTTCAATGAAGCCAGGTTCATCACCTTCAGCATGCTGCTATTCTGCAGTGTCTGGATCTCCTTCCTCCCCACATACCAGAGCACCAAGGGGAAAATGATGGTGGCTGTGGAGGTCTTCTGCATCTTGAGCTCCAGTACTGGCTTGCTAGGTTGTATCTTCATCCCCAAATGCTATGTGATCCTTCTGAAGCCACAGAGGAACATCAAGAAAACTTTAAAGAAGAATTCCAATTCCTGAATCAAAGATCATTCTGAAATGTTCTGCCTTATTCCCCCAAAATAGCATGAATTGTTAAACAAGACAAACTTCTTTCCAAATGTCCTGATGATAAACTTCAGAACCCCACTTTCTACTGCCCAAGAGCCTCTTGCCTATTTCACATTGCCACAGAATCTGCTGAGGCACCAACTATGTTCAGGATCCCAGCTGCATAGACCTGATAATGACACTTTCAGAGTCATCTCCCCTTTTCTTCCATTCACCCAATGAGTTGAATAAATTCTTCCATGATTTCTCTATGAGGACTATTTCCTTTCCAATTCTTCAACAATTAGATTGGTTCCTTGATTACTGAGAAACCCCAGGAAACTGAAAAACTTTTTGGTTTTTCCTTTTGTTCTCCCCCCAAATTTCTTGTCTATGTGAAAGGAAAATTGCAGTTTTATTTTCATTTAATATATTTGCATCCCACAATTCATTTTTCTAATACCCGCGACTGATTTATATTGTCTTTTTCTATTGAGTGGTATCAAAGGATGAAAGAAAGACAGACAGAGAAGAAATACCAATGATAGACATAAGCAAATACATACATACATATATATATATATATATATATATGAATGTGGATATGTATGCAAATGTGTATATGAAGTTGTTGATGCTACAGTAGCCTTACTGAAAAGCCAGACACTTCTTTATAGTCTAAAAAACAGGCAAAAATAGGCAAATGCCTATTGAAGATGACTAGCTCGATAGTGCAGTGGACAGAGCATCAGACTCACAGTAAGGAAGGTCCAAGATCATTGACATATCACCAAAGCCTGTTTGCCTCGGTGTCTTCACCTGTAAATAAACCAGAGAGAGAGAATGGCAGAGCATTCCAACATCTTTGCCCAAAAGAAACTCAAAAGAGGTTAGGAGGAGTCAGACATAACTGAAATGACTGAAAAACAGCAACAGCAACATTCTTTCCCCTACTGGTAGAGCTTCTCTTACAATACCTAATACTTTTAAGAACACAGAGAGGAAATGATAAATAAAACGCTTCAACAACTGAAAGAGCTGATTTGCTCCATAAGATATTTTTATCTCTTCAAAAGAATACTGGGGAGGGGAGCAAGAGGGTGGCATATCTGTGTATCTGTGTGCATTTCATTGCCTACCAAATTGTATATAGAGATAGGATGGCTAGGTGCTGCAGTAGATAGAACCCCAGCCCTGAAAGTCAGGAAGACCTGAGTTCAAATTCAGCCTCAGACATTTCATAATTACCTAGCTGTATGTCTTTGGGCAAGCCACTCAACCCCATTGCCTTGCAAAAAATAAATAGATATGGATAGAGATAGAGATAGAGATAGAGATAGAGATAGAGATAGAGATAGAGATAGAGATAGAGATAGAGATAGAGATAGAGATAGAGATAGGCATAGGCATAGGCATAGGCATAGGCATAGACATAGACATAGACATAGACATAGACATAGACATAGACATAGACATAGACATAAACATAAACATAGACATAGATAGATGCTGTAGCCAGTCTCATTGTTGTGTGCTTTTGAAATCTGTGCAGTATACAAGCACCAAACCAGGAAAATTCTGAAAAACATCCAGCAAGATAAAGTGCCCAAACACACAGATTCTTTCTCCAGCTAAACTTTAAAGCATTCAAACTCTACTTCAGATGGAATGGAATATTCAAATGCCAAAAGGATGTTCACCTTATAGAGAACTCATAAAAAACGAGTGTCCATGTGTGGACATCAGAAGAAGCCAAATTCACTAGCAAAGTCTCTCTGAAATGCTTTGGGACTGATTGTAAGCCATGGGAGACCCTGAAAGGAGCATCCAGCATGAAAAAAGAGGTTGTGTTCTATGAGTGACGCCAAAGTTCAGTAGCTTAAAAGAACAATGAGATGGGAGAATTTAGATAGCTCCAACACAAATGTCCATTGTGGGTACACAGGCTATTCTAACAGCCATGACACAAATCATCTCCAAGTAAAACTGCCACCTGGACAATCTCAGGAGCTGGCAAGCCGCCCTGAGAGATAAGGTGAGCCAGAGTTTATTCAAGGTCCATCTACTGTTATAACTTCAAAAAAGTCCATTATTATAATGCTCATTAAAAAAAAAAGATTCATGGTGGCAATTTCCATCTCCCTAAGTTTCTTCCTCTACTTCCTCAAAGACCTGGATCAATTCTTAGTCCCCAACTTCTTTTAAGTCTCTTTACTGGTATTTGGCTTTCAATTTCCAGCCCCTGGAAATATCAAGCTTCCTAATCACAAATATTTACATACAGTTTCCCATATCCTCATCTGAATGAGATCAAAATTCTTTCTCATTTCTCTTTCCCAAATCTCCATAACCCCTTTACCTGGACTACAAAGCTTTCCTTAAGGTTTTGCTAATTTCCTCTTCTCTCTTAAATAGACAAAAACTTTAAAAAAAAAACCTTCTCCTGGCATTTCTTTCATTACCTGATCAGCTTATCAATCACATCTCAGATTCCACCTTATTCCACTGGTATTTAATATTTCTTTTATCTGTTTTTCTGTTGTCTACCTCTTATACCTTGGCCACTATCAGAAAAAGGAGAGGAGTGGAACTCTCCTTTTTTTGTATTTTATTTTATTTTTTTACATTTTTTAAATTTTTCTTTAATTTATTCACACAATACTAAACTATTCTTGTTTAAGAGTAAACATAATACCCCCTCCCCACAAAAAATATAAAACCTCATGAAAAATAAAGTAAAAGAAAGAGAAACAAATGTGTTTCAGTCTGTGTTCTGATACTACCAGCTCTGTCTTGGGTGGGTCACATTCTTTATCATAAGTCCATCATAGAAGTGACTTCCATATTTTTCCACAGTTGCTGTTGCTGATTGTAATTCCCACCATCCATTCCTCCCCACTACCATCTATTATATTATCTCTCTCCTTTCACTCTGTCCCTCTTCAAAAATGTACTGTGGTACAGCCAAGTGGCCCAGGAGACAGCCAAGAGGCCCCAAGTCTACATCCCACCCCAGAGACCCAACAGGCCACCCAATCCCAGCACCTTGCAAAAAGTCAAAAAAAAGAAAAGGTGTTCTATCTGACTATCCTCCCTTATGACCTTCCCTGTCCTCTATCACCCACATCCCCCCTCCCCTCCCAGTCCCCCTTCTCTCCTTTTTCTTTTAGATGTCTATACCCTACTGAGTGTGTCTGCTGTTTCCTCTCTGAGTCATTTCTGAGAATGAAGGCTCCCTTATTCTCCCTCACCTTCCCCTCTTCCATACCATTGCAAAAGCTACATGAAATACCTTTTACATAAGATATCTTAGCCTATTCCACCTCTCCTTTCCTCTTACTCCCAGTACATTTCCCTTTCACCCACCGACTCCATTTTTACACTATACTATATCTTCAAATTCAGCTCTTTCCTGTGCCTCATCTATAAAAGCTCCTACCTGCTCTGTTAAATGGGAATGTTTATGAGTATTCTCAGTATCAGCTTCCCATGCAGGAATACATGTAGTTCATCATCATTAAGTCCCTCATATTTTCCCCTTCTCCTCCACTCTCTGTGCTTCACCTGAGTCCTGTATTTGGAGGTCAAACTTTCTGTTCAGCTCTGGCCATTCCAACAGGAACATTTGAAATTCCCCCTGTCCATGCTTAATAAACTGTGACATAAGGGGCAGCTAGGTGGCATAGTGGATAAAGCACCAGCCCTGGAGTCAGGAGTACCTGGGCTCAAATCCAGTCTCAGACACTTAATAATTACCTAGCTGTGCGGCCTTGGGCAAGTCACTTAACCCCATTTGCCTTGCAAAAACCTAAAAAAAAACTGTGACATGAAACACAACCTGCATTGGGAGGGGGGCACTCCATTGATGGACAAATACTGAAGATCTTGCCTTCTGATTGTGCTAATGAGCATCTATGCCTCTCCAAAAAGTCACTGGGAGTCCAGTTTCAGCGGACTTTCTTTCTTGCCTCATTGACTGCAGTTCTAGATTAATAATAAACACTTAGTAGTCTAATTTATTAAGACCAAACTCAAAATGAACAAAATCCAGCTCCCTTAGTAAATACCAGTATTTTCATGCAAATATATGTTAGATCTTTACTCACCTGCCCCACACTGCCCAGCACTTTTTCTTTTTTCTCTTCTTTTCTTTGTACATACACACACACACACACACACAAACAAACACACAACAGACACAGACAGACATATCAAAATCTCTATGGAGCTATATTCTCTACCATTTCACTACTGAAATGGCCCGCTGAGGACTGGGAGGGGGTTCACACCAGACTTCTTTCTTAACCCTGGCTTATGAAGAGGGAGGAGGCTCTCCCATAGTTTAAGTCAGAAGTCAAAAAACCCTCAAAAAAAATCCAGATTGTTTTTCACCATTTAATGAAAGGAAAATTATTCATTTGCATTTTTTACTTTGATTAACAAGGCAAAATTCAGAACAAAGAAAATTAAAAGGAGTTTATTAGAAATGTCAAGGTTATTTGACACTTTGACATATTAATCATTGAAGATCAGCAATGGCTTCAAAGCTGAACCAGCCTTCATAACTAACTTTAAGACAATTCAAATAGGTCTGAATCAGTAAAAAAAAGAGATCAAGCCCTTACATCTCTCTTCCTCCCCAAGGAAGAAGATAGGAATACAAAAGACTCACAAATAAGGGATGACTTGGCTATATGAACACTATCAGGGGACTGAGGGACACCCCTCCTAGGTCTGACAGACAAATAGAACTGGGAATAGCAACATGCCAAGTCGATATAACTTTCAATATAAACATGCACTTGATTTCATAGTAATAGTACTAGCAAATACATAAAAGGCTCTACCAGTTTAAATTTACTGCTGTTGGGGTGGCACAGTGGATGGAGCATTGGCCTTGGAGTCAGGAGTACCTGAGTTCAAACCCGACCTCAGACACTGAATAATTACCTAGCTGTGTGGCCTTGGGAAAGCCACTTAACCCCATTGCCTTACAAAAACTAAAAAAAAATTCACTGCTGTTATCATTAAGTTAACTCGAAGTGGACTGAGTCAAGAATCATAAGCTAATCCGGTTTAAATTCCTTACTCTAAAACTCTAGATGGAGGACTGATCTTTGACTAGGCCAAAAGCTCTAAACAATTATGTCATGCAGCCAGGCATCTCCCAGTTTACAAAGAACAGAATGAGAGTTTAAACAATTATTCTCATCTCACATGATATAAGAAAACATTTAACATATTTTATAGCAGTCACAACTGAAACAGAGGGCGGTATTGAAAATCACAATAGCCAACATTTATGTAGGGTTTAATGTATAATATGGACAAAGCTTGATAGCAAGTATTCTATGAACAAGAGTTTCTTACAAACCATCCTCAGGGGTAGATGGGCACAAGTACTCAGAGCAAAGAAATTAGGCTTTAACTCAAAACTTGAATGTCTTATTTTGCATCAGTTGAAGTAAATACATTCTTCATAAAACAGCCCTTTGCACGCATTGTGGATCACTTTGTTGCTCAGATTTCTTACTTCTTTGGGAGTAATTTTTATGATATTGTTGTTAAAGTAGAAATTGTTTTCCTTGTTCTATCTTCATACAAGTTAAATGAAATGGCATTTCTTCATTTTCAACAATATGAAAGTATTCAATTACATCCATATGTCATAATTTCTTCAGTCAATCTCTAATCAATGGGCATTTCCTTTAGGTTCACTTGGTTGTCACAAAAAAAGAGATGCTATATGTATTTCACTTCATATGGTTCTTTTTCCTCTTTCTTTTAACTTTTTTTACAGATTACTTAGTGAAAAGGTGTCTACAATTCAGTAATTTTTTGGCCATATATACAAATTCCTTACCAAAATGTCCAAATAGATTACCAATTCTGTTGTTACATTACATGCCCTTACATATTTCTCTCTTTTCTGATTAACATTGCCAATCTGATGGATGTAAAGTCAAGAATTAGATTTGGTCTTATTTTGTATAAGAATAAGTATTAGTCATTTGGAGCATTTCTTCATATTTCTAGAGATAGATTGATTTTCTTACCTTGATAACTACTGATTTAAGTAATTTGACAATTTATCAATTAGAAAATGGGACTGATTTTTACAAACATGAATCAATTCTTAACATATATATATATATATGAAATAAAATTTGTTTAAAGAAAGCAATGCAATAAAAAGGTGTTTTTTCCTACAAATATTTCCCTTCTAATCTCATTTTCATTGAATTTTATATAATCAAAAAAGCTTTTATTTTCAATTTAATATAATCAAAATTTTCTATATTACATTATTTCTTTTTTATATCATCCTTTGATCATGAATTCTCCAATTTATAAGGCTGAAAAGTAATTTCTTCCTTGTATCTCTAATTTTTAGTGGTGTTATTTTATTATATTTTATGTACACATTTTGAGATTATATTGAGATATGGTTTCAGGTGAGGGACCTATTTTCCACCAAAATGATGTCCAGTATTCCCAAGAATATTCATCTTATTTCTTATTTTTTATTGTAATAAACTGCTCTATTTTGTGAAAATGTAGCAACTCGTGGAACAACTCCATGTAATGTTTAGATATGAACTGGTAGTTGGTAGAAAGCTTCTATGATGCTCTAACTACAATGAAAAATCTGAATGAGGATAGAAAAGAGTCTACAATATAAACCTATGATGTCCTCACTCCAGATACAGGTAAGATGGTAAAGGCCTTCCTTGGTATCTGAATCATTGGTATTAATAAAATAAAATAATCAGAAGATAATAATGTCATTTAAAAAGAGAATTAAAAGGTGTCTCTGCCATAGCAGCCCTGTTTGTGGTGGCAAAGAATTGGAAATCAAGTAAATGTCCTTCAATTGGGGAATGGCTTAACAAAGTGAGTTATGTGTATGTCATGGAACACTTTTGTTCTATTAGAAACCAGGAGGGACAGGAATTTAGGGAAACCTGGAGGGATTTGCATGAACCGATGCTGAGTGACATGAGCAGAACCAGAAAAACACTGTACACCCTAACAGCAACATGGGGGTGATGATCAACCCTGATGGACACGCTCATTCCATCAGTGCAACATTCAGGGAAAATTTGGGGCTGTCTTCAATGGAGAATACCATCTGTATCCAGAGAAAGAACCATGGAGTTGAACAAAGTCCAAGGACTATTCCCTTTAATTTAGGAAAAAACTGATATCTTATTGTCTGATCTTGCTATCTCTTATACTTTATGTTTCTTCCTTAAGGACATGATTTCTCTCTCATCACACTCAGTTTGGATCAAGGTACAACATGGAAACAAAGTAAAGACTGACAGAGTGCTTCCCATGGGGGAGGGGAGGGAAGTAAGATTGGGGGGAAATTGTAAAACTCAAAATAAAATCTTTAATGAGAAAACAAAATTAGTTAAACAGTTGTACAAAGGAAAAAGGTGAAAAATCAATAGGAAAACAAAAAGCTGTACCAAAAACTAACAAACTATTGCTGCAAAACAGTTTGAATCATTAAACAAATTCCCTCAGAGGAAGCTGAAGCCAAAAAAAAGGTGTCTCTGGCCAAATATAAAATTGTTTTTTTGACTTCATTTGGCTGAGAAAATTTTTCTTCTGAAATTTTCAGTTCCTTTTCAGGATTGCGTAGAACTGTAAATAATCCTTGTCCCTGGCAATCTTCTTCCCTCTGCATGTGGATGCTCAAATACTATTGCCAGGTCCTGGCCTTAATATTTGGTGAAGAAGAGATAAACAAAGATCCCAATCTGTTACCCAAAAACCTTGGATTCTACAGTACCTATCACAGTGAGAAAAAGGCCTTGGAGAGTTCCTTCATGTGATTTCAGGCCAGGGATACACCATTCCAAATAACAGCTGTGAAAGGTAGGGTAAGTCTCTTATGGTCAATGGAGAGCCACTTCTGAACTGACCTGTCTCCATGGGCAATTTACTTGAGTTCTATATGAGAAAGAAAAGAAAACAAAGAGATTGAGGAGATCAAACCTGTTCCCTTCATCATGTTTTATAGCAAGCAGCATATTTTGATGTACCGAGTTTTTTTAAATTATACAATTGAATCCTCCAAATAGTTTTAAAGCATCTGGTATCTGCAAATATGTTTAATACTAAAGATACAAGAAGTAAAAAGACAAAAAATTCTTACATCTGTTTCAACTTGGGTAAGTTTGATGAAGGAGATGTTTGATATGGTGGAAATCTGAATGATCAAAGATACTATAATGGGGGAAAAGAAGAATGAGTCTATTCTAGGTAGAGGGTGATGAAGATAGGTTTGGATGTGGAATGGTGGGATGGGGGAAATCTTTTGCCATAATTGACTCAACCTGAAAATGACTTATATTTGGTTCTTATTCAGATCAGCTGTGATCTCTTTGATCCATTTGTAAGTGACCAGGTTCAATTTCCTACTGTTTATGTGATGGACCCCAGGGACTCTTCTTTCCCTTTGTCATAGTGAGATTAATGCTGCATTTCAAATAGATCTGTTGTCTCATATGATTCAAGAGTTGAGAAATTCCTCAGAGAACTTTAAGAAGAAATAAGCAGAAATGATGTCTGTGTGACCTTTATCCAGACTGGTCAACCATTGATTTATGACCCATTTCTAGATCTGATAAGTAATATATTAGGGTTTTTTTAATTTTATTCATTTAAGGCAATGGGATTAAGTGACGTGCCCAAGGTTACACAGCTAGGTAATTTTTAAGTGTCTGAGGCCAGATTTGAACCCAGGTACTCCTGACTCCAGGGCTGGTGCTGTCTCCATCCACTGCACCACCTAGTTGCATCACATTTTAGGTTTTCAAGCTCATGTGATTGTAATTTATGCAGATACAAACTCAGTTCTGAGCCTGATACATACAAGTATCCTCAGCCAATTCTATGTTAATAATTTCCATGGGGCTTTGATCTTTCCAGAACAGAGAAGTAAGATTTCTGGGCTCAAATATCTTCTGAAAACCATTAACTCTGCCAAATACATAGAGTCATTTTCTTAAAATCTTTTGGAAATCAGTTGTCAGATGTGCATATGATTATGAAGCAAGAGATGGATGGTTCTTTACACCAAAAGTATCTAAAAATACAATACATTTGTATTATTTAGACATCCCTATGTCTGACCAGAGTTCCACTGTCTACAATGCTGTGTATACTGTGGCTTGAACGCTTCATGAAATAGTCTTGATGAGATCTGAAGTGAAATGCAAAATAGATGGAAACAAGAGTGGTTCATCCCTGGAAGACAAAGTCCCCTATAAGCATTGATGTACAAATCTTTGATGATGGAAACTCTCGTGTCCAGAAAAGTAATAATGGGTTAGCAACTCAGTTCACCTCTCTTTTCAGTGGAGAAGCCCTGTACAGCAGACTCAGGGAATAATACTTCCTTTCTGGCCATTTCAGACTCATGATCATGTCAGAACTCTGTGACAGAATGCAGCAGTGAGAATCCAGTTCAACTAATTCCTGAGAATCTTTGAAAAAGAGGATGACAGAAGAAGCAGAAGAACATAGGTTCTGAGAAAGACAGAACCAGGCATCTCCCCTTTCTCTGGAAAATGTGGGTATATTCTCCAGCAGCAGGATACAATGGAAAGAACGCTTGCTTCAAAGTCAGAGGATTCGGGTTCAATCTGAACTTATTTCTCTCAAGATTTTCAAGTCAATGTGATTGCACTTTATGAAAATACAAATTCATTTCTGAACCTGATGTATCCCAAGTGTCCTCATCAAATTCTAAGAAGAATATGCATCCCACCAGTCACTGGGATATTGCCAGTGCTACCGGGAATATTCCCCAGGGGCTACTGAACAAGTTTCACAGACTTCATCTATAAATAAATAAAGTTGAACTAAATGATCTTTAAGAGTCCTTCCAGTCCTAGACCTAAAAACGTAACATGGGATTTTCTATATTGGCTTATCTCAAGTATAAGTTCCTGGAAGGCAGGAATTTCTCATAGTTTTGTCTTCAGGCACAAGCACTATCACGATTAAATTATTTTGTTGGCACTTTATAGGTGCTGTTGAGTGGAAAAGGATCTTAATTGTCCCCCTCGATTCTGGTTTCTCCTGTTTCTACTTCATCATTGATAGAGCAGCCAATCAATCAACAAGTAGGCATTGATGATGGCTACGATAAATGACAAATAATATGCTAAATAGTGGACATAGAAAAACAAAGATGAGAACGTATCCGAACTCTCAAAACTTAACAATGGAGGAGGCAACATAAATGTGTATGTATATATTTACATCTGTACACATATTATATATGTAGTGAATATATATAAAAATAAATATAAGAGGTGTACATAATATATGTATATATTATATAGATACATACTACTGATGCAAACATATAAAATAAATATACAAAAATACTATGCAAAACTAAAAATGCCCTTAGAAGATCATTATGGAAAGACGAATTTTAACAAAATAATCTTTTTTTTAAAGAACATCTGACCATGTCACACTCTCCTGACCCAATAAGATTTGATACTCTTGTTCAGTACCCTCTAAGAGAAAATTTTTTTTTAAAATTTTAAAAGCTCTTCAGTCCTGCACTCTGGTTCCAGCATTTCAATCTAATTTTGCATTATGCCTCTTAACACATTATATATTTCCAGCAAAACTCTTTTACTAGAAATATTCTGAATTAGGATTAAATCACCCAAATCCAGACCTCTCTGTAGACACTTCAGCCTGAGGCATCCTGCTCCTCACCTCTAGCTCCCAAAATCTCAGGCTTCCTTATGAGCTCACTTCTTTTCAGACATTTATGAAAATACTTTTTTAATTCCCTTATCCTCTAAGATAAGATTTGAAAAAAATGACTTCACACGATGTCTTGCTCATAGTAGTTTTATATAAAATACTTATTCTTTCCCTGCCAATTGGGTCAACTTTTCTTTCTCTTGACATCAAACTGTACTTATTTTTCTGGTTCAAAGTTGCAGCCTCCAAAGGAATGAAAACTCCTTGGGATCAAATATTTACTATTTTTATGTTATAACTAAAGACCCAGCTCAATTCCTTAGAAATAGTGGGCTTTTAAATGATTACAAAGGCTAGTTAGATCCCATCAGAAGCATTCTGATTAATTATGGGGGTGAATTTTGGAGCACCCTATGGCACAGTCTGCTTTCTCTGCCTCCTTTCCCATTTCCACTCTCATCAAACTGAGGGTACCTTTCTGGTCCTTTCTTTCAGGCTGAAAAATTCTTACAGCCAGTTTGAAATTTGACCCAACCTTGCAGCCTTATGAAGTCTTCTTGGTTCCTGATTGTGATATTCAATTTATTAGCAATCCATCCCAATTCTGTGACACTTGAAAATCTTAAGATTGTGCTATCCCTGCCCATATTCAAGTCATTGAGAAAAATGTTAGCCCACATACAGTCTAGCAGATATCCTTAAGAACAATTTCCACCTAATTTTCTTCACTTTTATCTCTGTTCCTTTCTGAGCACACAGTTTAATTACAGTGCTGGGAAATAGATGCCCTTGGATAATAAGAGGAACTCGTTGGCAAACTATGATATTTTCAACCGTGTCACCTTTGATAATTATCACAATGTTCTAGTGAAAGTGGGAGAATTTATTGCTCAGGCTCCACTTGGCCAAGATTTCAGCATCCAGGTGAAGATGACAGTGTGGCCCAAGTTTAGGAAAGAGGTGAAGAACGATTGACATGCTGTTTTATGAAAGATGTAAAACTAAGCATACAGTCCATTAGAAAATTAGAATTTTCAAATCTGTGATAAATGCCTGGAAGAAACCTTGGTAAATCCAATTTTTAGACTCAATTTAGTTGAATTGGGGTAAAGAGTCCCAGGATACATGGTTTTTTGGGTGAAGAATCTAAGGTCCAAGGAGATTTCCCCTCTGTACAGCTAGGACAGCAAGAATACCACCTGGTCCATGGTATCCAAGGCTGAAGGAAGAGGGAACATTCAGGAACTTCCTATTAGATCTAATGCTCTTGATCACTTGCTGCTAAAAACAATAAAGTTGCTTTGCTATTGCAGTATCCTGATTGACATCAGGGTTCTATCTGGAGACCTGGATTGTCATTAATGGGAATCATATTTTCCCATTTTATATCATACCATCTCACATACTGATAACTCTACCAACTCTCTCTGTCATGTGGATCCCTTTGCTTGAACAGGCAATGACACAATAAAAAGACAAAGGAAATCTGAAAAAAAAAAGTCAAAATTTTAATATAATGAAATTAGACAAGTCCCTAATCTGTACACAAAAGCAGTTTAGACACTAATGGAGTTTATTTTGATGAGGCTAACCAATTCCTAAAATGTAAATTTTCTTAAAATTGGATACTCAGTAGGGTTGAGGAAGAGAATGACTATTTTTATCATAAAGCACAACCCTTCTCTCTTTCATTAATTCATTCTTCTATTCATTCATAAAGAATTTGTTAAAGATTTTGTATGAACTAAGTTGAATGTTTGGCATGATACAACGAGAATGTCAATATCCTTCACATGTGGTTCCTTTTAGATAAAATATAGGAGTTCAATTAAAATTGCTCTGAACTTATGCTTAGGAACATTTCAAACTTTAGGCTATGGATGGATTCCCTGCCTAACTTTACCTTGTTTCACTAGCTTCTCCTTGATTGAAGTAAAATTCAGGTTCCTAGAAACATTTGGATAACAAAAAGGCTTATGTAATTATATTCTCTGTAGATAGGCAAGGGATGGAAAGCTGGTGTAGGAGCCTAGATTTCCTCAGGACTTCCCTCAGTGTACATCTTTGCTCCAAAATGCATGTAAGAGATAAAGAACTTCGAGACTTTTCCTCTCTCTCCCACATCTCAGTCTGACTTTGTTCCTGAGAGATGCTAGAATGCCAAGGTTGCTCCAGTCTCTCCTCCTCTAGAACCTTTAGTTCTGAAAAAAACTGCTGCCTTGAAGATAAATTGCTTGTTATTACAAGTGTCACAAACAATGACTTTAAAGAATTCAATAAAATGGAGATGTTCTGTTCACCTTCAGTTCAAATAAAATCAATCACATAATGCTCTTAAATAAGGTATCACTTTTAAGTGGAAGAATAATCAACAAAGCATTACACACACACACACACACACACACACACACACACACACACACACACACAAATACACAAACACAGACACACACGTAAACACAGAGTTTTAATATTGGTTGACCTAAGAAAATCTACTGGAGTATATTTAGCAAAGTCTCTAGTCTTAAATCTCAGACAGGTTTTCGTGACAGGAAGAGTCTGCATTATCTTTTTTTAGTACTTCTCAAATAAATCTTACTAGAAAGTCTTAGAAATTATCTGTTGGTAAATATACATATATATATATATATATAATTAACATTTTTCTCTCCCCAGATTTTAAAATTTTAAATAAATTTTTATTTATTTATTTAAATAAAATTTTAAATAGAGCACAATTTTACCCTCTGTTGTTTATGTTGTTCAGTAATTCAGTCTTAGCTAACTCTTTATGTCCTCCTTGTGATAGCATATCAGACCCTTCTATAATCCACTCCCTCTCCAAGGTGGTCCAATGCTATTACTGTTAATTCCATGATATGATATTTCCATTTCATTCTTTGCAAACCCCTTTTCCATCTAAAGACTTAACATCTCCAAATAATATCAAATGTCACACAGTTTTCATTTCTTCTCTCTTTTTGCCATGAAATGATGGAATCAACTACCAAGATCTTGTGGGGTCTTTTCTTTTAGCCTCAAGACAGGGTTTGTTTAATAACTCTCATCAAGGGGCTTTCTTCCATTTCTGGCCTCATATTGTCAACATTTCTCCTGAAAAAACTTAATTTCAGTTTTTTGGTTCATCCAGCCTGGAATTTCTCACAAAGTACTTTGTGTATCATTAAAGGAACAAGGTAATAATATACGGCTGTGTCATACTCCTTTTTCCAGCTTTAAAACAATCACTTGTTGCCTGTTGATTTCTAACTGTTATTTCTTGGCCCAGTTACAGATTCCTAAGGAATCAAGCAAGATGGTCTGATAGCCCTATCTCTTTCAGGACTTTTCGTTGTGAATCACATCATCAATGTGTCGTCAAAGAAGCAGCCATAGATGTTTTTTCCTGCACCTCCTTTGCCTTCTCCATAATTCAATGAAGTTGGCCATTGATCCCTAGTTCTGCCTCTCTGAAACCCAGTCTCCATTTCTGGTAATTCTTGGTTCACTTAATGTGGAAGCTTAGTTTGAAACATCTTAAATATATCCTTTCTGGCTTGTTAAATGAGTGTAATTGCCAAAACTGCCTTTCTTTAAAATTGGCATATTAACCGGTCTTTCCAATCCAGTGGCCACTGTTGTATTTTCCAAATAGGTTGATATATTGAGTGCAGAAATTTAATAGCACCATCTTTTAGGGTTCTAAATAGCTGAGCTGAAATTCCATTACTTTCACTAGTCAATTTATTATTAGCAAGGCTTCCCAAGACATACTGGATTTCCTTCTTCAGGAGATCTGCCTCTTGATCACTAACCATACCGTCATGGTTATTGGTGATGTTTAGTCTTTAATTGTAGGGTTGCTTTGTGTCTTCTTTCCACCTCATCAAATTATGTTCTGCTTCTGTTAAACCCAAACTAGTTGTATTTTATCATTCCCATTTTTACATGAAACTTTTCCTTAATAACTACAATTTTCTTGAAGGGATCTATAATCTTTAACATTCTATTGTTTTCTTTTATTTCTTTACACTGCTTATTTAAAAAAAAACATCTTTGGGGGGCAGCTAGATGGATAGTGGATAGAGCACTGGCCTTGGAGTCAGGAGTACCTGAGTTCAAATCTGACCTCAGACACTAAATAATTACCTAGCTGTGTGGCCTTGGGCAAACCACTTAAATGGTTACTAACCTTGCCTTGCAAAAAAACCTAAAATAAACCATCTTTTTGTTATTATGATAATAGCATACTTTTGTGTGCACCCAGGAAGAAATATAATTCCTAGGGTCTGTAGCCATCGAAGTCCCTTTTGCAAGGAAACTGGTCCAAGCTTTGGCAAAATGACTGTTGTACTCATATGAAAATAGCATTGGTAGGTTTTGCTGAATAATCGGATTGTGCATATAGTTACAAATAAACCAAGCATGAGAAACAAATTATATTAAATCATGAATGATACTGCCTCAAAAGTATTTGAATACTTACGAGTAGCCTCATTACTCCAGATGTACCATAATCTGTGGTCCTGCATTCTATATGAAAGCCCAGCAAAGAAAACCTATCTACTGTTTTCACTGTGCCCCCTGGCCAGAGGGGCAGATTTCTAGCCAGAAGGGTAAGTCTATGTGCATACTTTTCTTCTCCCTTTGCAAGCACTGTCTCAGGGTTACAAAAAAAAAAAAAAAAAGCAGTAATGAGGCTTACAGACAACAATCAGACAAAGGAAACTTGTTTCCCATGAAACAGTGCATGGAATGTTCCCAGTAAAACCCTCTTAGAGTTAATATTCCTAGTGAACTCCTCTCAGGGTTAAGAAATATTAAGGGAAAACCAAACTTTTATTCTTAGATTATTCCTGGGAGAAAGACCTTGCATTCCAAGCGAGATACATAAAGCCACCTGCTTTCCAATAAGGATATTTTTACTAACTAGGAAGATAGTAGACTATTCCTAGAAAGTCCTTGCATTCTAAGACAAGCTCATAAACTTCCTGTTTCATCTTAAAATTATTTGTTTTACTTAACACTATTTCATTTAGATAAGTATAAACATGAAGGTCATTAGAATTTTTTTTTGGTATTCTCACCATCTGGATGGTGCGGTCATATTTTATGACAACCTTTCATTCTTTTCTTTGTTGCTGGGGTAGATTTTCACAAGTAGTATGGAACTCTGAATTCTGAACCATTGGGTCAACAGAACGGAGGGATACGGAGGGGAAGAATTGTGTTAGGCCATATAATCTCACTTGGCTGTCAGCTCCCTAATCCTCATTGATTTTAGTGAGGTCTGGAGCTTGCCCCTCTCTCAAGAAAAGCAAGTAAACATTTTTTTCTTTTTGCTCAGATGAGTCTTTGGAAATTTTTCCTAGTGAATTTTTTTTCACACAACAGGATGTTCAGAGACCAAGGGAATCCAAAAGAAAGGTCAGCAAGATCAAAAGACTGAATGCCTAAAGTGAGCAATATTAATGAGGTCCACCTAATTAGAAGTTTCTTGCCTAGTGTCTCTGTGGTCCAGCTGTCTAGGGATCAATGGTTAAAAAGAATACCTTTTTACAAAGATCTCTTAATTTATATGGGGCTGAAAGTCTGGATTTCAGTCCAGTGTATTTTTTTAGGTTTTTTTTTTTTTGGCAAGGCAGTGGGGTAAAGTGGCTTACCCAAAGCCACCCAGCTAGGTCATTATTAAGTGTCTGAGGCCAGATTTGAACTCAGGCACTCCTGACTCCAGAGCTGGTGCTCCATCCACTGTATCACCTAATAGCCCAGCAGTGTATTTTTCAATGTATTTCTCCTGGATATATATATATATATATATATATATATATATATATATATATATATATATATATATATATGTATATATATATACATGTATATATATATACATGTATATATATATACATATATATATATATATATGAGGCACAATGGATACCAAGAAGGTATCAATCTACCTAATTCAAACCCAGCAGTCACTTAGAAAATTCCTTGCCTTTCTACTCAAGTCACCTATTTTAAGCTCAGATCTCCCCTTATTCAATACAATATTTTGATTTGGAGGAAGATGCATATATACTTTGAAGAAAGTGTGACTGGCAAAGCTGAGTAAATAGGCAGGAATTTGTCAAATTGTTGCCAATGGAAAGAAAAGTAAATAATGAATGATTTTGATATAGTTCCCTAGAAAAGTTCCTCCAGCAACAAGAACTCTGTGATGTTAGTTCTTGCCATAGCCATTGATTAAAAAAGGAAAATATTTGGGAAGATGGTCTCTTCTCAGCAGGGGGTGAGGGAAAGTGGTAGCTTAGGAATGTATTTCAACAGTACAATTGTTCTCCTCACCTGAAATAGAAGGAATTGAGGGGGGGAATCTACCCAAGACTCAGTAGAAGAAAAGTTTTCATCTTAGGACTAAAACAAATGCCTAATCCTCTTCCATTGTCCTTTTGATAAGAACATTTCATTAGAATATTTCCTCCTCATGAAGGAAAGTATGACTGAGGGCTTGGAAGTGAATGCGTTCTGAGAATCATTAATTTCAGCAATAGGAAAGCCCTCATTAGTCTTCAGGTCCTCCGTATCACCCAGCCAAATAGTTATCATCCAGTTTCTGCTTAAAGTCCCATAAGGAGAGAATAGGCTTCCTCGCAATAAAACCCAGGTCATTTTTAGCCCACTCTCATTATCAAGGAGCTTTCCCTGACATGGAATTAAATGCTCTCTCCTCTGTTGCGAGCCTCCTTATAAGTTTGTCTTCTAGCACGAAAAAGGGCAGGTCTAAAACTTCCTCTAATACCTCATAAAGCCACCTGCTTTCCAATAAGGACATTTCCTTCACCTATAAGTGCTTGGATGATAGCAGCAACTGTCCTGTCCCTTCCAAATCTTCTCTTCTCCAGGCAAACAGATCCAGTTACTTTGATTAACATACTTAGAGCATTCACAGTTGTTGCATTGATTGTAGGTTGTTCTTAGCTTAAAAGAGTCTAAAAGGTAGTGTCTCTGGACAGTTCCCTTGTCTTGGATGGAAACATGCTTTTGAGTTAAGTAGGCCTCAACAGTCAATTTGTCTGTTGCATAGATATGCTCAGAGTTAAGAGATGTTACTAGAGTCTGACTCTAAGTTCTAAAAGAGCAGTGGCTCATTTAAATGTGATCAGCTGTAGAGTGAAGGAAGAATGCCCAATGAGCATTTAAGTTAACAAATTAGCAAAATACCCCAAAATGCCACAACTCTTATACAACTGAGGAACAAATGTAATTTGAGGAAGCAAAATGGTACAGTAGGTAACATGATGAACCTAGAGAAGGAAGAGTTGAGTTCAAATTGATACTCAGACTTGTCCCAGCTATATGACATTTTTAAGTCACTCAACCTCTGTCTGCATCAGTTGCTTCAGCTGTTAAAAAGGAGGATAATCATTCAATACTGACATCATGATAAATTAGATGCAATTCATAAAACCCTTTGCAAAGTTGAAGCGGCTATATAATTGTTAGACCTTGTTAATAAAAATTTACTTTATCTTGGATAAATAAGATTTGATTACAAATCATAAGCTAAGATTTCATTGTTCAAGGTCAGAACCCTAAGTCTGAACCATAAAGATGAGTGAATTTATAACACAAATATTACAAACATGTCAAAAAAAGTTCATAACTTTCTGTGTGCAATTGGCTGGGTATAGGCAGTGGCTGACGAATGAAAAAGAGAATTCTGCATACCAACCCTGCCATCAGAGAGGAAGAAGGAATATAGAGAATATATTGGACTCTAATTAGAGAGCCTGAAAAGAATCAGATGAAAGAAAATTGATTTTCTATTATGATGTCCTACTGAGAAGACAAAAAGATTTTTCTACAGCTTCATATATTGTTACTGTGAGGTAGATGAGAGGACTTCTGCCAAGAAGCAATATTTAAAATGACTTTTTAAAAGAAAAAGAAGGTAATGATAAAGACAAAGAAGAAGGAAGAAGAAAAATATGAAAAAGAAGAAAGGAGGAGGAAGAGGAAGAGGAGGAGGAAGAAGAAGAGGAAGAAAGAGGAGGAGGAGGAGAAGAAAAGAAGGAGAAGAAGAAGAAGAAGAAGAAGAAGAACAAGAACAAGAACAAGAACAAGAAGAAAAACTGCTTTAAGGCAGGGACTATCTGGACTTTTGTCTTTGGTAGCCTAGAAGCCTGCATATAGAGTTTAGTATGGGACATTAGACCCATTATTTCCTCAATACATAGCATTCTGCAATGAGAAAATTTCTTCTATAATTATAGTAGTAAATTATTAATAGATTTTTAGTGTATTGAATTCCCTCATGAGGTTAATTGACACATTTCAATGGGTCACTGATCTGCAAAATATAAAAATGTCTGCCATTCATGTAATTGGAGTGATATTATATGTTCCTTCATTCGGAGGACAGAATTGAGGATATGATGTCCTGTTCAAATAAGCAGAGATCTGAGGGACTCAGTGTTGAGATACCACAGAAAATAAAGATAGGTTCTTCTGCACCAGAACTTGTTAGAAATCAACTCAGGCAACAGCTACTGGGAAAAAATGTCTATCTACTCCTGGAAAAACAGAATAACTCAAGGCTGCCAGGCTTCCCGATATGAGAATATAAGGGATAGGAGACTGACATCATCTAAACTGTCCTCATTCAGTCACTAAAACTTTCTGACTTTGTCGACTCTCATGAACTCTACATTGTTGCACCAGAGCAGAGTTACACTGGGAACTCAGGCTCCAACATAGGTTTTCACACGGTCTGAAGTTTCCCTGCCTCTGGAGAGGTGATTGGACTTGCCGCCCACTTAATCCCAATTGGCAGTGTTGAGGACACAGGAGTTGGAAAGGAGTGTGAAAAACAAGTTTTTCCCTGAGATACAGGGACTCAGGTGCATGGCCTCCAGCAGCAATGGTCCCAAGAGTCCCTCAGGAATTAAACTCCCTGTCTCTGAGAGGGACAATGCAAACACAGCATCCCATCCGCATACACTGAGAAGAGCATTTTAATGATCTTCTAGCCAGAGCAAATCCTCATAAATATCCCTGAACAAGCAAGCAGTATTTCTCTCTTGGACATGAGTCAGTCATATTGCACTGTGTCTCCACAAGTGTGAGAGGCAATAAAGCCTGAACAGCTGCTCAGGAAAGACACAACTTACCTTGAGTGTGAGCCGGGAAATAGTCTCCCTGATGTTCTCCCTGCATTTCTTCTTCCTGTTCCTGCAGCTGTCCCTATCCACGGGCAGGGAGGAAGGGGCACTTTGCCACCTAGAAAGGACTTTTAATCCAGGATATTACAGAGATGGTGACCTTGTTATTGGAGGATTTTTTCCTTTATTTATACATAAATTTGACAGTAATCCATATTGGAAAAGATTTGAGCACCATCCTCGGGAAATTAAAAGAGAATTTCAGTAAGTACTTATTCTATTTTATTTACAATTTTTTTTCAATATAAGGATTTTTTTTTCTGCATCAGATCCAGTTTCCCAATGGGAGAAAAGGAAAAGAAAAGGAAAGTCCTTGTACATATTAATCATAATCAAGCAAAAAAAGTGCCCAGAATGACCAAAACAAAAAATGGGTATCTTTTATTTCTTCCCACATTAGTCCATCAGCTAAAGTGGGTTTATTCTTCATATTCAGTCACTTGCAAGCCTTGTGAATCATTGTGTTACCCAGAGTCCTTAAGTCCTTTTGTGTTTTGGGATTTGGGTTGTTTTTCTTTTTAAAAAATAAAATAGCTGCTAGAGTATTGTTCATCTATATTCATACACGTTGATTCATATATTCTACTGGTTTCTTTGTAATCAGATTCACTTTCAACACTATACTAGTTACAATTTGATTACAGCAATAAACTGTAATTTGTTCAACCATTTATTAATCAATGGTCAATTCTTGAGGCATAGATGTTTATCACTACAAGAAAGAAATTTTATATATACTATATATAATTATATTAAATATGTTATATATAATGCATACATTATAAATTTATTAAGTCATATTTCTATATAATTACATTATATGTTATAAATTATATATACATTATATTATATTATGTAATTTTAATTCATTACATTTGGATCCTTTTCCTCTTTTTTTAACCCTTTAAAGGATTGACTAGTCCAAAGATATCTATAATTTAGTAACCTTTTGGCTAAAGACAAGAATTCCTTTCCAGAATGTTTAAGTCAATGTGACTTATGTGCCTTTACACATTTCTCTCTTTTCCAGTTAACTTTCCCAATATGATGGCTGAAAGTCAAACTAAGTTGGTTTAATTTTCATTATCATAAGTACTAACCATTTGAAGCATTTTTTCATATGTCTAGAGATACTATGGATTTCTTTCCTTGATAACTACCAATTTGACTTCTTTGACAAAACATGAATTGATAAATGGAACTTATTTTTCAAATTTGAATCTGTTTTGAGTAAATATCTTAGAAATGAGATCTCTTAAAAGATGAATAATAAAATGATTTTTTCCATTTAACTCTAGCCCTTCTGATCTCAGGTGCATAGAATTTTTGTAAGGGTGGAAACCATTTTTTTTATTTTATGTCATCAAAATTTTCTATATTATATAATTTTTGTATATCCCTTCTTTGATCATGAATTCTCCAGTTTATAATGCTGAAAAATAATTTCTTCCTTCTGTCTCTAATTTCAACAATATGATTCTACCTATTTTATGTATCCATTTTGGGAATTGTATAGAGATATAGTATCAGGTGAAGGCATTTTTTTTCTCACAAACTGATGTCCAGTGTTCCTAAAATTTTTTGTCTTATTCTCTTTCATGAATATTTTTAAATGGCTCCACTTTTTAAAAACTTGTTAACTGATATTTAAAAAATTTGGCAGTTCTTGGAATAAATCTCTAGAATGTTTGGAAATAAATTGGTAGTTCACAGAGAGATTTGGGAATTTTCTGAGTCTGTTGATAAATATAAATGGGAGTGAGAGTCTCTGCTGTAGCTCCTGATTCCCTTTTTTCCAGATACAGGTAAGATGGCAAAGTAATAAAGCAAAATATTTAAAGGTTACAAAAAACAAAAAAAGATGGCTTTGGCTAAAACTTGTAGACACAAAATTTTACCTGTATAAGGTACAATTTTCAGTTCTTTGGAGGGGAGGCAAGTCATAAGTAATCCTTTACCCTGACAATCTTCTTCCCACTACAGGTGGCTGCTCAAATACTATTATCAGGTCCTGGCCTTAATATTTGCTGTAGAAGAGATCAACAAAGACCCCAATCTGTTACCAAATATTACCCTGGGATTCCACATCTACAATGCCTATCACAGTGATGAGAGGACCTTGGAGAGTTCCCTCTTGTGGCTATCAGGCCAGAGACAGACCATTCCCAATTACAACTGTGAGAGGCAGAGCAAGTCTATAGTGGTCATTGGAGGAGCCACTTCTGAGCTGACTGTCTCCATGGGAAACCTCCTAGAGCTCTATAAGTTTCCACAGGTAGGGAATCAGCCTATACTGACTGGAGGGCAGAGGCATGTCTTTGAGGATCTGACAATGTGACTGGTGAATTTTGGTAACTAATTTACCTTATAAGTGGTTTTCATAGAAAGAAAAAAAAAGCACTAAGACATTGAGAACAGACTTGTTCCTTTCCTAATGTCTTGTAGCAAGAAGCATTTTTCAACAAACAGAACTTTTCAAATTATACAATTGAAACCTCCAAGTATTTTTAATTATCTATTATTGGCAGGTTTCCACATTCAGTACTAAAGACACAAAGAAGCAAAAAGACAGAAAACACATATATTTCAGCTGCAGCACGTCTTATGAAGGAGATGACCCCTGATGGAGGTCTCAATGATCAGAAGTACTTTAACAGGCAGAGAAAAAGAAAGAATCCATTCTAGGTAGAGGGGGATGATGATTGTAGGTCCAGTTGTGGAATTGAAGGGTGGGGTAATCATTTCCTACAATAAATTCATTAAACTGAAAATGGCTCATATTTGGTTCCTATTCAGATCAGCTATGGTCATTTTGATCCACTCATAAGTGACCCACTTCAGTTTCCTTCTATTTATCAGATGACCCCCAGGGATACCTCTCTTCCCCTGGCCCTGGTGAAATTAATGCTTCATTTCAAATGGACCTGGGTGGGTCTCATTGCCTCAGATGATACAAGAGATGAGAAATTCCTTAGGGACCTTCAAGAAGAAATGGCCAGAAATGACATTTGTGTGGCCTTTGTACAGAAAATCTGGATTGGTCAATCATGGAGTTATGAAATGTTTGTAGTTTTGTTAAAAAACATATTGGCTTCTAAAACTAATGTGATTGTCGCTTATGGAGATGCAAATTCATTTCTGAGCCAGATGTTTGTAAAATTTCCTCATCGGGCTCTAAGAAGAATGTGGATCACCAACAGTCACTGGTATATTGCCAGAAAAACTGGTTTTAAGAAGTTTTTTATCTTCCATGGGGCCCTCATAGTTTCACAACAGACAAGTAAGATCCCTGGGTTCAAAGATTTTCTGAAAACCGTAAATCCTGCCAAATACCCAGAGAGTGGATTTCTTAAAACCTTCTGGAAATCAGCCATTGGATGTCCATTTGAATTTGAAGGTAAAGATGGATGGTCCTGTTCACCAAATCGTTCTAAAGACACAATGCGTTTGAAATATTTAGACATCATTATGTCTGATCAGAGTTCCATTGTCTACAATGCTGTGCATGCTGTAGCCTGGGCTCTTAAAGAAATGTTCCTGTTGAGATCGGAGATGGAATCTAATGATGATGGAGATAAGAGCATTGTTCACCCCTGGAAGGTAAGATCCCTTCTTAAAAGCACTGATATCCAAATTATAGGAACTCTCATGTCCAGAAAAGAAATAATGGTTTAAACACTTAACTTACCTACTCTTGCAAAGAGGACCCTCTGTAAAACAGACCCAAGGAATAATTTCAGGTCATTTCTAATTTATGAACATTTCAGTTTCCTGTGACCACATGCAGGAGTGTTCATCTGTTCCTGAGAGTCTTTGCCAAAGAAGATGTCAGAGGAAGGATAGGATCATAAACAGTCTAGATTCTATGTCTCCACCAGGACTGAGGAAGTCAGAACCAGGCAATTCTCCTTTCTCTGGAAGACATAGCTACTCTACACTAGCATGATACTCTTGGAGAGATCTGGCTTCAAAAAAAGAGGATCATGGTTCAAATCCTATATCTGAACTGATCCCCCAAATTATTTGATGTAGAAAGACTTCACATGTAAATAAAGTTGGACTAAATGGTCATGGGGGACCCCTCCAGCTCTAGATCTAACTCCTTACATGGGATGTTAAATTTCAAAACAAGAATGTCTTTATTGACTTTTCTAATTTATAGGCTCCTTAAGAGCTAGGGTTTCTCTTCTTTTTGTCTTTAGTCTCCAACACTGCAATGAGACTTAGATCACTTCATAGCACTATAATAGGTGTTTATTTGAAGGGAAAACCTCTTAACTGTGCCCCTAGATTCTTGTTTCTCCTATTTCCCATTCACCATGGATAGAGCTGCTAATGGATGCTCTG